>NC_081183.1:67684990-67984990 GCF_029867415.1 Vicia villosa | reverse complement strand
TTCCCTAATAGCTGGGGCAAAGCTATGCAAGGCATGTTGAACACTTTGATCAATACTCATTAGTGTGTTCCAATCAATACGAGTCCAGGAATGACAACTACTATAATCACTGGGGGCAATGTTCAAGTCATCCATGCCTTCCCAACAGAGCCGGTTTCACAAGATCATATCCCCACAGAGTAGGGATGTCAATTGCATCTGTTAATGGGGATCCCTGTGGGGAATATCTGTGCGGATATCCGAAGTTGGGGATTTTTTTCCCCGTGGGGATGGGGATGGAGGGAAAAGTTCCCCCAATAACACTTTGGGGCGGGGATTGGGAAAGTATCCTCCGTCCCCGTGGATTCCCCGACTCCGAAGATATATGTTAATTTATATATTTTATATATTATATAATTATACAATTTTACAATGTATTAGAAAATGAAGAGTCATTAGAAGTTATAGATTTGTCACACATAATCAACCACTTGCGCTGGACGACATCGGTATTGTGGTAGTAAATTAGTGGAAGCACGGTAGCAAGAAGTTATGTTACTATTTATTTATTTTTACATAAAAAATATTAGCAACATCAAGTTCTTTTGCTTTTTTTATTTATTATTGATGCAAGATGTATTTTGATTTTTTTTATAAAATAAAGACGCAAATATATAAGTTTTAAAAAATACGGAAAAAAAAACAAAATACTAGTGTCATAGTTTTGATCAAAAAGTGTAGAAATTTTCTTAAAATTTGATCTCCGTGGATATCCGTGGGGATCTGTGGGGATGGGGATGGAGGGAAATATTCCCCCGTGGCGGGGATTGGGGATGGGGATGGGGACTAAATTTAGGGGCGGGGCGGGGAGTGGAGAAGCATCCTCCGAACAATATCTGCCCCGTTGACATCCCTACCACAGAGTAATCCTGAAGAAGATATCTTCAAATGTTCCCGTCCTAACAGAGACTTAGTTCCTCAACGGAGTTTACATCTTCGACACTGCCGGTTCCCCGACACGTTTCTCTTCTTCAAACAGGGTTATTCATCTCTCTTATCCCCAGTCAGGGTACATCAAGATCAATCATTCAAATGGTTCTCATCCCCAAGCAGAAATCATAAATCCCCAGCTGAGCATCTTCAAAACAAGATCAGACATCAAAATCACAATGATATGGAGACTTATTTTCTCAATCAAGAAGGAATCATGAATAAACTCCAAACGGCATAAGCCGTGTTCATACATCATATATCACATATATATCCATACATTACAAACAGCGTCTCATGATAAACTCATACATACAAGTTTCTCATTTATTTTGAGAAACTTATCACATAATACATGCATCATGACATTGCATAAAGATTAGCTTTACATTTTTCAGAATACAGGTACAAACAGATAAACAGATAAACAAAATCTCCAATCTTCAAAGATCTAATCCAGTTACTATGAACGGTACTGACACGGTCAACTCTCAAAGATCTAATTCTATCATCACAAACGGTGTAGACACGATCATCTTTCCAAGATCTAATTCAGTTACTACGAACGGTGCTGACACGATCAACCTACAAGGATCTAATTCGATCATCATGAACGGTGTAGACACGATCATCTTCCCAAGATCTAATTCAGTTACTACGAATAGTGCTGACACGATCAACATTCAAAGATCTAATTCTATCATCACGAACGGTGTAGACACGATCATCCTTCAAGGATCTAATTTAGTTACTACGAATGGTGCTGACACGATCAATATTCCAAAATCTAATTCTATTACTACGAACGGTGTAGACACGATCATCTTTCCACGATCTAATTCAGTTACTACGAACGGTGCTGATACGATCAATCTCCAACAAACACTTCTCAATACATCAAGCTCAAAAACAGCCTAACGTACGACTCATTCTAGTACTTCTCAATACAAAGGATCCAGTCTAGCGTACGACTCATCCTAGGATACAACCTGACGTACGGTGTATTTTGACAACTATCAACACGGGGATCCGGTCTAACGTACGACCCATCCTTCAGCCTAACGCACGACTCTCCAGACATTTATCAATGCAAATTGGATCCGGTCTAACGTACGACCCATATTTCAGCCTAACGCACGGCTTTCCAGACATTTAACAAAGAAAATTGGGTTCGGTCTAACGTACGACCCGTCCTTCAGCCTAATGTACGGCTTTCCAGACATTTAACAATGCAAATCGGATCCGGTCTAACGTACGACCTATCCTTCAACCTAACGTACGGCTTATCCAGACATTAATCAATGCAATCGGACCTAGTCTAACGTATGACTCGTCCTAAAGTACAGCCTAACGTACGACTTACTTTGACACTTATCAATACGGTGGATTCAGTCTAACGTACGACTCATGCTAAGTATATCCTTCAGATACAGTCTAACGAACGACATATTCTGATTCTTAAGTCTATCAAGCTGGATGGCATCTTTAAGCCCATCTCCGATAACTTTCTGTCAACATCCAGAAGGAATCTTCAAGCCCATCTTCGACAAAAGTCCCTACTTCAGCTAGGGCAAATTCCTGGGTATTCTAGTGTTTAATCCTCTTTTACCTTCAGATTCCGACAGGCACACATGCCAATCTACATCCCGAGATATAAGAAGATTGAATAGGGGCAACTGTCATACCCCAAAATTTTCCCATCACATTTTCCTACTCAAACTCATACCAAAGTTCAAAGACTCAAGGACACACTCTCCTAAATAATAACCCTCAAACTAGGGTTTTGTCTCTCTCCAAGTAAAATCAGGTTCTGATACCTCAAATGGATCTCATGGCCTCTCATATGCTTCAAAGGGTCCTCATGCCAAGTTTCAAGCTCTGATTCATAGGATTGCTCAGTCAACTGCTCAAATGATCAATAGTCGACTAGTTTGACCTAAAAGTCAACTATGGTCAAATTGCAGTCAAAATTCCTGATTTTTGGTCAACATCAACATTCTAATGTTATATTCATCATTTGATCAAAGGTTGATCATGATTCATCAAGAAAAGATCAAAAATCTACAAAAATACAAAGTTGCTAAATTAGGGGTTCTAGGTAAAAGTCAACTGAACTTTGACCAGCCATATCTCTCTCATAATTTCTCATAAAATTCCTCAACCAAAGCTCATTCCCAAGGAAATTTGATTCTCTACAACTTTGATGTTGGGCCCAAGGTCAAGAAATGCATCCGCATAAGAGATATGAGCCAATACATTACAGGTCCTTCTAGAAGATCGCAAAAAGCTGGTTTTTCTCAGAAGCCATATCATAAAGTTAAATATTCAAATGAAAAATATGTTCGAAAGTGGTTTGTAGAGGACTTCTTGGGCTTTCCAAAAAGTCCTAGAAAACCTTCATGGGATCATTATTGAGAGAGTTATGGATTGCTAAAGTTGGACAATTTTGTGGAAAAAAAGCATGAAATCTTAAGTGGGGAATTTTGGATTTTTAAGCAATGGGCCTACAAACTTGAAATTCTCACGTGGTTATAAGCTTATAAAAGGCCCATTAACCAATTATCCTTTATTTCTTGATTTTATTTCATTTTTATTTGAATTAAGTCACTAAAATTCAAATAAATCAAATAAAATCATGATTAAATGATGAAAGATTGTGAGATTGATTTTCTACTTTTATTTGATCTAAAAATCATCTTGAGGACCCACCAAATGATCTCATAAAATATTATGATTTTTATTTATTTATTTTTGAATTTATTTCACATAAAATTCAAGATTAAATCAAATAAAATCATTCAAAATTATGTGATTGATTTTTTGTGATCCAAATTGATTCATGAGGCCAAGGTAAACGTAGAAGGAAAGATTGAAAAATAAAGTGATCAACATAGAAAATTTCCATGCAAACAAAATCAAATTCTTTTCATTATTTCCAAAGATTCAATCTCATGATTCTTTCCAAGTTTAGTTGCCCTAATCTTTCCTCTATATTAGTACAAATTTACCAAAGGCAAAGGACACGAAAATTAGGAGAGAAAAGAGGCTAGGGTTCCAAAGTCCAAAATATCAAAGAATGGTGTAAAATTCGTGTGCCTCCTCCAGACGGTTTCAAAGGTTCTAATCTATCCTTTTCCATTCCTAAGATAGAAAAAGGTAAGAGCACGCTTATATTTGGTATTCATGTTGCTTGGAATGCATGTATCATGTTTAACATATTCATTCATATCTTGAAAATTTCGTATTGCAATTTCCCATGCGTTTTAATGTAATTTGTTTATGTTTATGATCTCCTGGGGACATTTAGAGGAGGTTTGAATCATTGGAATCAAGCTTTGACGTAAGGATTGAGAATCACCATGGTTAGGGCATCACCACGGCATGCCTTCGAAACTCCATGATGCGGTTCGAAGGAAAATTCGCAGGTAATTCTGCAGCTATTTCCACAACAAAATCCGCAGGTCCCTCAAGGAAGAAGATGAATAGTGTGTTTGAAGGTTTGACTGCCACGCGTGCCACAACCTTGCGTCGCTATTGGCTGTTCAACAACGCAGCATACTTGGCCACTAGAAGCGCTTCTTGTCCTTGCAAACCAAGGCCTCCATCGTACACCCTCAAATCTCATCCATTGGATCCAGCGACCAGCAAATCAAACGCCCAAGGATGTGCTGCACACCATGGACCTCCACAAGCGTACCACACCTGATCCAGAGCTAAGATTTCTAATTTTTTTATAATTAATTGCATATTTCTCATATCATTTGTTTTAATAATTATAAGTTATTATTAATTATTTTCTTCTTTCTAAAAAACATATTAACTAAAAATGTTTTATTTTAACTATTAATTTTAATCGAAAACTCGTTTTTAATTTCATCAAAATTATTTCTTTAACATTTAAAAATTGATTGTTTTGCACATTTTTTTTATCAATTAAATATTTAATTTAAAACATCAAAATTGATCATTTTTGCACATAATTTTAAATCAATTATTTTAATTAGGATTTAATTGATTAATTAAGATTATAATAAGTAGATCCTTCATACACTAACCTTCCTTTTTTTATTTTCATTCTTGATTTTCAGGATTGGTCGAAGGTTCGACGACGATTCAAGCTATTTAAATATTATTGAATTAATTATATTTTCTTTAATTTCCGTCTTTATTTTCCGCAAACCCCCACAGGTGTTTATTGTAAAATCCCCGACCCACAAAACTGTAATAGCATAGGTTTTACTTTCCGCACTTTAATTTCTGCACAATATTTACTGCGTGGTTAGTAATTAGGGAGTGCAACCCCCGAATTGAATTAGAATAATTTATACAAGATAAATATAATCGAATACAATCACGTGATTGCTGCACACACCCACCTTTAGGGTAACTCCTCTCACTGTTGCCTTTCGATCAGAATAGTAAAGTCCCTTCGAGCGTAAGGACTCCTTAGCCTGGTGCCTTCGACAAAATCATCATAGTCCCTCGATATAAAGATCATAGTCCCTTCGAGTTGCCTACGATAAATATGATCTCGTCCCTCGATGTTACCTCGATAAATGATGATCGTCCCTTCGAATGCTAAGGAGTCTTTACATGTTGCCTAAATGACTATTATATCCTTCCCTTAGACTACCTGCCCTCTTTATGGTAGGGACAGTCTTATGGCGAACGATACTCTCGATGACCCTTTCAATCCAATGAAAGACTTCCTGCCCTCTCATGGTATGGATAGACCCTTTCGCCCGAAAGACTTAAAGAACATGAAACACAAACTTAGGGTAGGTAGTTCTTAATTGCTTGCTCCATTCAAATCAAAATCAAATGCTTTTCACACCTCCTTTTCAAATACTTTCAAAATAAGGCTATGCTTATTTACAAGCTAAAGTCCTTAACAAAGTCTTTTACTATTCACACACTACACTTCAAACATTTTGAAAACAAAGCGAGCTAAGTAATTAAGAGCCCATGGATAACCATGGATACAAAGGGTGCTTACACCTTCCCTTTATATAACCTGCCCCCCGAACTCAATCTCTTTCAAAGGTCTTTCCTGTTCTTTTTGCCTTTCCAATTGGATAAAATAAAAGTCGGTGGCGACTCTTGCTATCCGCAACATTTAAGAAAGTCAGTTCTTCCACCGTATTACAGAAGGAGATCAAATCTTTTTATTGATGAAAATTTGATTTTTTTCTTGCACCAAAACTTTCCTTTTTTAAGCTCCACTCTATTTTCATGCTATTTCTCCCGAGTTCTTGGCCCTTAGATGATGATTTTATCTGATTAAATGAGTGAGAATATTCCATGGCATCTTTTGTCATTTAAATTATGATTTTGTTTAATTTAATTTGAATTTAAGTGAATAAATTTAAGAATAAATGAAATAATATCATAAAATAAATAATATTTGGTTCATGGGCCTCCTATAAGCTTGGTATCACGTGGGAATCTCAATTTTATAGGCCCATTACTCAAAAGTTGGAATTTTGCCATTTAGAGTTTCACACATTTTCCAAATTTTACCCAACTTGCACTAGTCATAACTCATTCAATATTAATCATATGGAGATGATCTAGGACTTTTTGGAAAGCCCAAGGTGTCCTCTACAAGCCACTTTGGAACCTTATTGCATTTGGAGATTTTATCTTGATGATATTGGCTTTGACAAAAAACAGGTTTTGGTTGACTTTCAAAAGGACCTGTAATGTTTTGGCTCATATATCCTAAATGAAGCATTTTTGGCTTTGGATTTAGAGAGACAAATTTGTAGAGAATTGAATTTCCTTAAAAATGAGCTTTGGTTGGGAAATTTCTGATGAATTATGTGAAAGTTATGGTTGGTCAAAGTTCAGTTGACTTTTAGTTCAAAAACCCTAAATTAGAAACTGAGTTTTGTTGATTTCTGAACTTTCCTTGATGAATAATGATCAACCCTTGATCAAATGATGAATATCATCTCAAAATGTGGATGTTGACCAAAAATTAAGAGTTTTGACCGTGATTTGACCATAGTTGACTTTTAGGTCAAATTAGTCGATTGTTGATCATTTGAGCCATTGACTGAGTAATCTTGTGAATCAAGGCTTGAAAAGTGTTATGGAGATTCTTTGAAGCATATAGGAAACCATGAAGTCAACTTGAGACATTGTAAGTTCAATATTCTTTGATGAACATCAAAACCCTAGTAGGAGGCCTACCACTTAGGAGAAGCTTAGCTTGATAAAACCTGAGTGTTCTTGAGCAGTTTGAGAACCCTAAGATATAAGGAGATCATAATATCTTGAAATATGATGGGAAAATTTTGGGTATGACAGCTGCCCCTGTTCAATCTTCTTAAACCTGAAGAGGTAGATTGGCATATTCGCCACTCGTGATTTGAAGGTGGAAGAGGATTGAACACTAGAATACCCAGAACTTTGCGCTTGCTGATGTAAGAAATGAAGATGGAGATGGGCTTAAAGATTCCATCGGGGATGGGCTTAAATTTGCCATCCAGATGTAGACGGAGCATTGTCGGAGATGGGCTTAGAGATGCCATCTAGATGTTGATCAAGATGTTTGTCTAAAGCAGATGCTTTTTAGACTGAATCATATGCATTGATTGTATCTGAAGGAGAGATTAATCAAAATAAAGTAATGTCTTACAGAAGAATACCTAGAGAGGTTCTTGAAAAGGGTAGATCATTGGCCTAAAGAAGACTATGATAACTGAGGTAAAGAAGATTAGGTTTTAAACAAAGCTTGGGAAGAATTGTCTTAGAGAAGACTGACTAAAAAGTTTCCTGAAAGAGTAAGTGATATATTAGAAAAGTCTGGATAACTATTTAAAGAATATTACCTGAATAGGCTGAGACATGTCTTAAACAAGAACACCTATAAAGGCTCCTAAAAAGGATATGAAGCGTCTTAGAAAAGACTACCTAGAAAGGCTATGATACATTTTAAACAAGACTGACCTAGAAAGGATCCTAGAAAGGATATGATACGTCTTAAACAAGACTGACCTAGAAAGGCTCCTAGAAAGGATATGATACGTCTTAAACAAGACTGACCTATAAAGTCTCCTAGAAAGGATATGGTATGTCTTAAACAAGACTACCTAGAAAGGTTCCTAGAAAGGATCTCATAAAAGACTACCTAGAAAGGCCATAGAAAGGATATGAAACGTCTTAGAAAAGACTACCTAGAAAGGTTCCTAGAAAGGATGATAAATGTCTTAGAGAAGACTACCTAAAAAGGTTCTTATAAAGGATAAGAAACATCTTAAACAAGACTACCTGGAAAGGTTCCTAGAAATGATAAGAAATGTCTTAAAGAAGACTATCTGGAAAGGATCCTAGAAAGGATGAGAAAGGTCTTAAAGAAGACTACCTGGAAAGGTTCCTAGAAAGGATGAGAAGTTCTTTGATTGTGAAATGACCTGAAAAGAAAAAATTAGTTTTATGCAATGTCATGATGCATGTATTGTGTGATGAGGTTCTCGAAATAAACGAGAATGCTGAATTTTATGTATGTATTGTGAATGATGCATGGATGGACTATATAGTCGAAGCATATCAGTAGCTTTGTATAGCAATTGCTGGTAGAGAAAATAAATCTTTGCATGCTGCCGGAGATAATGACAAGGGGGTTGAGAATTCCTGTCTTCTGTTCGAGGATATCCAGTTGGGGATTTTTGATCTTCACTTGGGGATGAGAGTAACTTGAGTGATCTGATCCTGATGTATCTTGGGGACAAGAGAGAAGAATATTCTCCTGATATACTATCTGATCGAGCTTCAGCTGTGAGTGTCAACTTTTACTGGGGATAGTGAGTTTGAATAAACTTTGCTAGAGAAGAGAGTTGTATAAGGGAATTTGCAGTGTTGGAGTGTAGCGGGGAAAATCTGATATCGAAGCCATAGGATTGACTCGAATCAATATTTCGTTTGAAATCGCCACCGCGCTTTATTGTTTCCAAAGGAAAAGGGAAAAGAACGAAAAACCCAAAGTTTTGTTTTTAAAACAAGAAAGAGAACTCAGGTTCGGGTGTTGATTATATGAGGGGAAGGTTTTAAGCACCCCTCATATCTGTGGTACTCCACAGGAACCTTTTTGAAAATCTGTGTCGTGTGTGCTAAAAAACGGTTTGTTTTATTTTTAAAATAAGCTCGGCAAAGCGTTTAGCTTTGGGCCTACATACCTCCTCGGTGCAATGGAGAAGTCAGAGCTAATGTAGTTCCATTTTTTTGGGAAAACATTTTAAAAACGAATAAACACTTTATCGTCGTCGGAGAGAAATACTCAGCCATTGATCTTGAGCATGAGAACAAACGAGTTCTTTGCATCGCAAATGAAAGAAGGGCTCCAACTCGGATAAAATTGACGAGTATGCCACTAGCTCTCTCACGCGGAAAAGATCTCATTATATCAATCAATTTCAAAATCGTGGGGTATAACCACTCGTTTCGACAATTAACAGTGTCTAAACTTTTTGAAGAAAAGAAGCCACTAAGGGCAAAAGATATTTTTTAAGAAAAAGGTTTTGAAAAGATTTGCAAACATAAGAAGGTTTTTTGAAAAAGGGAGAAGATTTTGAAAATTTAAGAAGGGGAGGAGATGAAGAGGCTATCCTATTGCGTAAAATAAAAGCTAAGGAAAGAAACGGTCTAACCGAAGAAGAAGCCAACACTTGACATTATGGGTCAAGGTAGATTTCCTATCCTTTTGACTTATCAATACCAAACCAACACATTATCACTTGGGGATCCAGATGAACTCATTATCTTAGCACCACTTTGCATTAAGCACATTAAGATTCTGACGAAAATCGGGCAGAGTAACGGCTGTTTTCGGGTAAAATCCTTATCTCAATGCCTTGGAATTAACCATCAAGGGCTTTCAAGGAAATACCTGCACATACAAACAGACAACAATCCAATGCCAGACAGATAGAATAACAGCAGAGTAATAACAGAATAAGAGTCCAGAGGCACTAGGTCCATAAGTCCGAATCTCCAAAATGCTAGGGATAGTAACCAATAGTCCAAAGAGAGCCTTATGTGTTTTTTAGATTTTTGGTTGTTTATTAGTGTTTTAGCATAAAAGTAAAGTATGGTCCAAGTGGACAAAAGGAAAATAGCGGAAGCATAAACATATGTCCAAGTGGACAAAGAGAAAATAGCGGAATTATAAACGTCCAAATGGACAAAGAGAAAATGGCGGAATGTAAATATGATGAAATGATAAAATAAAGCGATAAAGCGAGAAATATAAAGAGCGGTATAATAAATGGCGGAAATTAAAGTTAGTTGTTAGATGTTAAAGATAACCATCTTGAAACTTGTCAAGTATGTTATCAAAGTTAGTAATGAAGATCGATGGTGAGTGAATGATGTACTCGGATTTAAGGTCAATGGAAACTTATCAGAAGCTTGATAAAATTATAGCGACTACACGATAAATTTCCATAAGTCATAAATCAACCGCATACAATTCTCTTCCATATTTGATCTTTTATCGAGTCGGGACAAATGTAGGAGAACTCTCCATGTATCAAGATCATCAATCAAAAGAAATAAGAAGGAGAAGAAGAAATGATCTAGTCTTCATCAAGAATTCATAGAATTCTCAAGATATCAAGACTTTCATCGATCGAGAGGAAATAAGATGAAAAAAAGATAAGAATGAAAACAAATTGATCTAGTCTTTATCAAGAATTCATAGAATTCTCAAGATATTAAGACTTTCATCGATCAAAAGGAAATAAGATGAAAAGATAAGAATGGAAACAAATTGATCTAGTCTTCATCAAGAATCCATAGAATCCTCAAGATGTCAAGACTTTCATCGATCAAAAGAAAGTAAGATGAAAAGATAAGAATGAAAACAAATTGATCTAGTCTTCATCAAGAATCCATAGAATTCTCAAGATATTAAGACTTTCATCGATCAAAAGAAAAATAAGATGAAAATAAGAATGAAAACACAAAAGATAATCAACTCACACTATCATTAATATCATTAATCCATTTTGGTGGATTAGGTCATTTCAAACCTATCAACACCCTAGATCCAATGATATTAATGAAGTGTAGGAAGAAGGAAGCCAAAACAAGCACAAAAAAGGCAAAAAACCACATTCTGCCTGCTGGAAATCGATTTCATGCAGGGGGAAATCGATTTCCATAGTGCAGTTTTAAAAAAAACAAGTTACGTTCAGCAGGAAATCGATTTCAGCCTTAAGGAAATCGATTTCCTCAGTGTAAATTTCAGCAAAAACAGCATTTAAAGGCATGAAACTTGATTTGAACAAATATACAAACACCTTATGATCACACATCAACTTGAGCACGAAATTTCCATCACAAAACCAGCAAATATCATCAATATAGCATCAAAGATGCATTGAACACAAGCAATAAAGATCTACATCATGGATCTAACAAATTACCACTTCTTGAACAAAGATTTTGGAGTAGCTTCAAGAGCAAGCACAAGGTGTGTAGATCCTTCAAATTTGGAGATGATCAAACAAAGAAAAGAGTGAAATGTAGGAGGCTTAGTTCAAAATTAGCAAGATTCAATGTGAATCTCACTAATCTTATGAAAATGAACTTTGGGTGAGGGTTTTGGAAAGGGTGAGAAATGAATTTGCAAGCAATTTTTTGGCTCTCCAAGCTTGAGAAATGAGAGAGTAGTGGCCTCTATTTATAGCATTTGAGCAAGAGTAGTGGTAGTTTGGTCTTTTTGCATTTGGTAATTAGCTTGTGTTTAATTGGTGATTAAAGTGGCAATTAAATGGTAAAAAGTGGTAAAATGGGGTTTAAGTGGGTTTAATGAAGAGAATTATTTTGGTGAGGTGGAAAATTGGTAGAATGACAAAAATGGTCAAAGAAAATAGGTGCCAAAATCAAATCAAGCTTCCCTCTCTATTTTTTTTGAATTTCGCCTTAAGGAAATCGATTTCCCCAGGAGTGAAATCGATTTCACTCTGTTCCAGAAGAGAATTTGGCGCAAAATACACTAGGGAAATCGATTTACCCAGGAGGGAAATCGATTTCATGCTGTCCAGAATGTGATTTTGTTGAAGATTGCTGCAGGGAAATCGATTTACCCAGTAGGGAAATCGATTTCTTCAGTCAAAAATTTGAAAAATGCCTTGTTTATTGCATGTCTTGGCTTGGTACCTACAAAACAAAAGCCTACAAAGAAACAAAGCAATGTTTTTGGTATTTGGGTTAGTATAATATGCATACAAGATAAACAATCATTGGTGCTTGATGATCCCTCTTATTGATGAGGTGAGTGCAACACCATAAACAAAACTTCCAAGTGAAGCTCTTGATTAGTGATTGGGATATGAATGATATAGGATCTTAGGGTCAAAAATTGGGGTATGACAGATGCCCCTATTTAAGTTTCTTCGATTTGGAGATACGATGATTGGAAATCTTCGTTTTGACAAAATCGAAGAGACTTAAATATATAAAACACAATTTTTGATCCTAAGATGCAATGCAATGTTTAATGAATGCATATGATGATAATAAAGCATGACAACACTGGGGAGTAAAAGGTACTCCACTGGGAAAATAAATGTCTTGCTGGCAAATCTCCGTTGGGGAAGGCAAGACTTTGTTGGAGAGATGAAACTTTGGTAGGGAAAAAAATTTCTCTGGGGAAAACACTTCGCGTCAGAGAGGTTATAGAATCCTCTTTCACTGGGGATGAGAAAAGGGGAACATCCTCTTTCACTGGGGATGAGAAAAGGGGAACATCCTCTTTCACTGAGGATGAGAAAGTATGCATCCTGAATCAGAATGCCAATCTTCCATTATCAGAAATCACAACATCGTACCACTGATGATATGAAAAGAGATAATTCATCGATGTACCACTGACGATGAAAGAGATGTACCGCCGTACCACTGACGATAACACATACCAACGTTCCACTGAAGGCATGAGAGAGATATACCACCGTACCACTGATGATATAAAAGGGATAAATCATCGACGTACCACTGGCGATGAAAGAGATGTACCTCCGTACCATTGACGATAACACATACCAACGTTCCACTGAAGGCATGAAGAGATATACCACCGTACCACTGATGATATAAAAGGGATAAATCATCGACGTACCACTGACGATGAAAGAGATGTACTGCCGTACCACTGACGATAACACATACCAACGTTCCACTGAAGGCATGAAAGAGATATACCACCGTACCACTGATGATATAAAAAGAGATATTTCATCGACGTACCATTGACGATGAAAGAGATGTACCGCCGTACCACTAACGATAACACATACCAACGTTCCACTGAAGGTATGAAAGAGATATACCACCGTACCACTGATGATATAAAAAGAGATATTTCATCGACGTACCATTGACGATGAAAAAGATGTACCGCCGTACCACTGACGATAACACATACCAACGTTCCACTGAAGGCATGAAGAGCTGCCCCTTTGTACCAATGATGGTGAAGAGCAATCAATAATACTTTTTCAATGATTTGAGGATGCATACATAAATGCCTAGTCTCAATATTCATCATCCAGTGACAAAAATTCAATCCATGACCAAAATGGAAAGAAACTGCCAAAAAGACTGGACCATGTGAGGGAGAAACTCACTGGTTTTCTGTTCGTAGTCATCTGAACAGAAAAACTGAAACATATTATCCACCTAGAAACAAATTCAGTGGGGATTTTCAAGGAAAGTGAGCTTTTTCTGCTTAAGACACTCTAAATGAAAGAGCAATCTGTTTGACAGTAAACTTCATGATAGCAAATTTGAAATGTATGACTGTTTTTGATGTATGTTAATGATGCATATGCTGCCAAAACTTAGCACAAGAATTAACTCAAGCGACGGAGTTCGAAAGATAACATAATCAAGCATGTCTCAAGCTGAACATCAGAGCAAAAACTGCTATAACAATCTTTTGATGGCTTTAGAATAAATGCTGCCCAACATTAGGGAATATCAGAGCTAAGAGAACACAGTAGTTGAGTTCTACACCATATTTGAACCAGGCCAAAGGTGCATTGAGTGGAACACATTCTTCTTCTTTTGCATTATGAATACATCAACATATCCATTCCTTGTAATGCACTCATGAATCAAAGTAAAACTTCTTTTATAATTTTCAAAAGGATTTTGTTGAAATCAATTTTCTTTTTGTTTCAAAAATTACTATCAACAATAAATGACATTTTGAGAGATATGGAAGAAATGAGATTGCCAATAAAGGGTAAAGGCTCAAACTTTTTTAATAGAATGGTAGCCTGCAAAAGACAAGACCCCATGGATTATTACAAAATTTGGGAAGTGGTAATTTTGTGGAAAAGGTACATTGAAATGTAATGACCCCATCCTCTCTCTCAACTTGGAATTCCTGAGCAAAGGCTTCCGTTGAAATGTGTTGAACTTCTTCATGATAAACAGATGACTGCTGATGATCAAGTCTTGTCTGATGTAGTTACTTGCCATGAATCCCTAACTTTTGCCTGGACCGCCCTTTCGGGTTTTCAGTCCACCGGGTATTTTATTCTGTTTATGTCTCTAATTTTTGCCTGGACCGCCCTTTTGGGTTTTCAATCCACCGAGACGCTATTTTTTGCCTAAGCCGCCCTTTCGGGTTTTCAACTTAGCGAGCTGTTCTTTTATTATTTTTAGGCAAAGTATTTCTTGACTACATCAGCATTCATGGGACGGGGGAGCTCCTCTCCATCCATAGTTGCAAGAATTAATGCACCGCCAGAGAAGGCTTTCTTAACAACATATGGTCCTTTAAAATTAGGAGTCCATTTGCCCCTTGAATCGGAGGTAAAAGACAAGATTCTTTTGAGCACGAGGTCGCCTTCTCTAAATACACGAGGTCGAACCTTCTTATCGAACGCTTTCTTCATTCTTTTCTGGTACAACTAACCATGGCATAAAGCCGTCATCCTCTTTTCTTCTATCAAATTCAATTGATCAAACCTGCTTTGACACCACTCAGCCTCAGATAACTTGGTTTCCATTAAAACTCTCAGTGATGGAATCTCAACCTCAATAGGGAGCACTGCTTCCATACCATAAACCAAAGAAAAGGGAGTTGCCCCTGTTGAAGTACGAACAGATGTACGGTACCCATGCAAAGCCAATGGGAGCATCTCATGCCAGTCCTTGTACGTAACAACCATCTTTTGCACAATCTTCTTAATATTCTTATTTGCTGCTTCAACAGCTCCATTCATCTTTGGCCTATAAGGCGAAGAGTTGTGATGTTCAATCTTGAAACTTTCACACAGTTCTCTCATCATGCTGTTGTTCAGATTCGAGCCATTATTAGTAATGATCTTGCTCGGTACACCATATCTGCAGATGATGTTATTCTTGATAAATCTGACCACAACTTGCTTTGTCACATTAGCATATGAAGTAGCTTCTACCCACTTGGTAAAGTAATCGATTGCTACCAGGATGAATCGATGTCCGTTCGAAGCCTTGGGTTCAATCATGCCAATCATATCAATACCCCACATAGAGAAAGGCCATGGGGAAGAAATAACATTGAGAAGTGTCGGAGGCACATGAATCTTGTCAGCATACACCTGACACTTGTGACACTTCTTTACAAATTTGTAGCAACCAGAAACCATTGTCAGCCAATAGTAACCTGCTCTAAGCATCTTTTTAGCCATCGAATGTCCATTGGAATGGGTACCAAAAGAACCTTCATGGATTTCATGCATCAACATGTCTGCTTCGTGTCTATCCACGCATCTGAGCAAAACCATGTCATAATTCCTTTTATACAAAACATCAGCATTGATGAAGAAACTGCCAGCCAATCTCCTTAAAGTTTTCTTATCTTTATTTGATGCCCCAAGTGGGTACTCTTGGGTCTGAAGGAAGTGCTTAATATCGAAATACCAAGGCTTTTCATCTATTGCTTCCTCAACTGCAAATACATGAGCAGGTCTATCAAGACGCCTGATTGTTATCTGAGGTTCCTCATTATGGAAATTCACTTTTTACATGGAAGACAATGTGGCTAAAGCATCAGCCATCTGATTCTCATCTCGAGGGATGTGGTGGAGTTCAACTTTGTTGAAGAATGTCAATAGTCTTCTGGCGTAATCTTTATAAGGAATTAAACCAGGATGACGAGTTTCCCATTCTCCCTTAATCTGATTAATCACAAGCGCAGAATCTCCTTAAACATCAAGAATCTTAATTCTCAGATTAATGGCCTCTTCAAGTCCCATGATGCAAGCTTCATACTCAGCAATATTGTTTGTGCAGTCAAAACATATCCTTGCAGTGTGTAGCAACCTGCCTAAAAATTTATGCTTTCGAGTCGCCACCTATTCTGAAGGGCGAATAGGAACCCTACGCAGATAAGAGATTGAGGGTAAGTTATTATAATCAGGCTGAGGGAAGGTATGAGGCACCCTCAGCCCTTTCCTAAAGGCTAACATTCAAAGATTAGGGTTGCATGGCAGGAATTAGGGAGAAATGTGGCAAACAGAATTTTAGGACACGATTGAGATTTTGAAGAGGGGGACTCGCCTTGTTGCCAAGTGCCTACGTACCTCCTTAGGGAGGATCAGAGTCTACGTAGTTCGGGAAGGGTTGTACGCCATTTAAAGTTTGAATTTGATTTGATATGGTTTTTTAGAGGCTTTTTAGTTAGCCTATCGCAGTTTGTTCTGTCTTTGTAATTTGAATGGAGTTTAGAATTATTAGGGTTTAGGGCGTACAACCCTGATTTGGCACTATTAACCGCAATAATCGATTGATTCAATTACCATAGTTAAAAGATTAATAATTTGCACCATTACCAATTTTAATCGATTGATTCGATTATCACTAATAATGAATTAAGGTATTTTTAATAATTTTATAGAATTTTATATGCAATGTTACCCCTCGTAATCGATTGATTAGATTGAAAAGAATAACAAATTTAATCGAAGGGAAGACGGTTAATCATCACAACTAATAAAATAGTTGCAACCATTTAACCAAATAATAGAAACCAAATTTTATTTAATTAAATAACATTTTAATTAAAAATATTGTTAACCATAGCGATTAATCGATTTAATCGGCACGAATAACAAATTATGATTTTCAATAATAATATCACATATCCTTTTTATTTATAAAATACAATTGTTTTACATAATTAATTATATAAAAAGAATTAATAAAAATCAATTATATTAATTAAATTGAATTAGTTAATTAAGTTTTGATTATATGTGGCTATTATTAAGGTGTATGGTATGGGTGATGAACCAGGAGCGTTGGATCTGATTGGGTTTGAATATTTAATGGCTAGATCTGAAGGTGTGTGGTACAAAGGCCAGAAGGGAACACACAGGATTACATAGGAATTTTTAGAAAAATATATGTCTCAGGGGAGACTCGAACCCGTGGTCTTCCCCTTACAACTGTCTCCACTAACCAACCCACCTACGCTCTCAAGTCGTTAGTCTAATGCGCGCTGAATAATAAAAAGAAAACCATTGGAGTACATGAAAAGCGTGCGCGCGAAATTTAAACTAACAAACCAGACGATGCCAGCTCATCGTCTTCCACCCCTAGACCTGCAAATCTCTCATAAATTAGCTACGAATCTGCTAGAGGTTTCTTCGTAGCGAATGGACCTGAATAATAACGAATAGCTCATATGTTCATATAAATTTTTCGCGAGCCTTTCAGACGCTTCGTCTAAACCACGCGAAGCTAATGGCGGCATTAATTTTCCTTAATTTCATCTCTACCAGAAAGCCCTAATTATGAACCCTAAAAGCTTAAAACGGTCTTCAATGGTGATTCATATGAAACACTCCCATAAACCAAATTAACTATGCACAAACGTTCACAGCATCAAAACAAAGTCAAATATTCAATCAAAACATCATGATCATGTGTGTACTATGCTAATCGAATCGGTTTTTGAAACTACATACCTCGGCTATTATGGAGAAATTCTGGGGGTGTTGTAGTAGTGTACCGATCCAGACACGTTCCAAATCCTTTAGTGAAGCTTTTGCAACCGTTAGTTCCTGTTGAAACCTCTTAAAACTCAAAAAACGAATCCAAGCTCTTTGGTGATTTTTTCGTTCTTGCAAATATGCCTCTCTCTCAATTTTGCGTCCCCTAATCCTGTGGTTTAGGTTTAGTACTTATAGGGGAAAGAATTAGGTTTAGAACAAGAGCCCAAAAACTTGTGAATCCAATCTTGCCATGTTTGAGGAATTTCATTTGTTTCTTGAATAAAAAGTTTCCTTTTTGCCAAAATTATGTATCAATCTCCTCCTATTTGATTTACCACGAAATTATATCATATCTTAGCATTAATATTGATTAAAAATCAACAAAATATATTTCCTATCAAAATTATTTGATTTCTCACTTATTTAAATCATTAAAATTTAATTTTAAATGAAATAAAACTATGTAAAATCCAATAAAATAATAAAATTCGTGGCATATGCTTTAGCTAACTTATGGGCCAAGTTCAAGTCATAAAAGTATGGGCCTATTTGCAAGAAATCCCATTTGAACCTCCTTTTCTCACATTTGGTCCTCCAAAATCACCTAACTTTGATCAAGCATATCTCATTCAATTTTTAAGCTATGAGGGAGATCTAATACTTTTTAGAAACCTCAAGAGGTCCTCTACAAGCCACTTTGGAACATATTTTTAATTTGAAGCTTTTATCTTGACCATATTCTCTTTGGGAAAAAACTGTTTCTGAAGGATGCCTGAAAATGACCTGTAATCTTTTGCCTTGTATCTTCTAAATGAAGCATTTCTAGCCTTGGCTTGTGAGACACAAAGTTGTGGAGAATCCAATTTTCTTCAAGATAGGCTTTGAGTGGGGAATTTTTGATGTTCCATGTGAAAGTTATGCCCAGTCAAAGTTGGGTTGACTTTCTCCTAAGAAACCCTAATTTGAACCTTTTCATATTTGTTCATCTCTGAGTTTCTATTAATGGAATCATGATCAATTCTTGATCAAATGATGGTTATGCACCCCATACTTGATGTTTGCCCAATGATTAAGGTTTGGATCATGCCTTGATTGTGATTGACCTTTCAATTTGGATCAGTTGACTGTGAATTATCTGGATTATGTGAATGAGCCATGCCTTGAGATTTGAACCTTGCTTTTGTTATGAGAAAAGTGTGGGAGGTAAATTTTGGGGTATGACAGCTGCCCCTATTTAATTACCTTGGATTGGGCGACAAGAGAGTGTGTAGACCTCGCGTCGTTCCGATCGAAGAGTTATTAAATACTGGAAGACCCTTAAATTTGCCTTGAATTTGAGTATGGATGAAGAGAAACGCCCTGCTAACGCCTGAGTCTTACATAGCGAGGACCTTTGTTGGTTGTGAAATTGGCTTGCTATGGCCAGCAAGCCTCCGTAGTTTGTGGATCCCTCACTTACCATAGTGCTGGTAAGCTATTCGCATTTTGTGAACCTCTCACTTACCACAGTGCTGGTAAGCTACGTCGCAGTTTGTATCTCTCACTTGCCATAGTTCTGGCAAGCTACGCGCAGTTTGTATCTCTCACTTACCATAGTGCTGGTAAGCTACACGCAGTTTGTATCTCTCACTTACCATAGTTCTGGCAAGCTACTCGCGGTTTGTATCTCTCACTTACCATAGTGCTGGTAAGCTACTCGCAGTTTATATCTCTCACTTACCATAGTGCTGGTAAGCTACTCGCAGTTTGTATCTCTCACTTACCATAGTGCTGGCAAGCTACTCGCAGTTTGTATCTCTCACTTACCATAGTGCTGGCAAGCTACTCGCAGTTTGTATCTCTCACTTACCATAGTGCTGGTAAGCTACTCGCGGTTTGTATCTCTCACTTACCATAGTGCTGGTAAGCTACTCGCAGTTTGTATCTCTCACTTACCATAGTGCTGGTAAGCTACTCGCAGTTTGTATCTCTCACTTACCATAGTTCTGGCAAGCTACTCGCAGTTTATATCTCTCACTTACCATAGTGCTGGTAAGCTACTCGCAGTTTATGTCTCAATAGGATTACTTGCTATAGTTCTAGCATGTTCACCTGTACCAACAGGGTTATCTGCAAGTGTTGTTGCAGAATTTACCTGCGTCGAATTTTTGTTCCTGTAAATGCGTATGCATTATGTTTATATGTTGTGCATATGCCCCTGTTGTTTGTATAATGCGTATGTATGAATGCTTACACGTGCATATGTTGTATGCATACTGATGAGTGTATGCAATGATGTATGTATGATAACCCCGACACCTTATCTCTTTATCACTCATCTCCTTATCACCCATTGCCTTTGTTTATCCTCTTTTGAATTGTTTGTGAACTCTGGCTCAGTTCGTATTCGGATGACTGGCCGCCCCCTTTTTTTGTGAAATGATCAACCTGGGGTAACACCAGTGCAAGGTGTGTGTAGCCTTCCGGAGATTTTGTCTTTTGCTTTTGTGTTGCAAGTTTGCAAGTTTCTCATGTTAAATCCATGTTAAAGTTTATAAAACTAAATTATCTTTTGCAAATGGTACTGAAATTAGAAATGAAGCATAGTATGCGAAAAGGGAAATTTTATTGATATTGCCTTGAATTGGCGGGTGTACAGAAATGCGAAGAAAGAAAATGACAAATAGAAATGATATTAATACTGCCGTTGCTCTTTTTTGTTATCGAGGGCCCCGATAATCCTTCGACTTCAGAAGTAGATGATTGCACGACCCCTTATCCTTCATAGTTTGCCTTCGGCTTATGTCCGGTAATCCTGCTTTTGCTAGGCATAGTACTTCTTGATCGCGTCTGAGTTGATTGGGTGTGGTAGCTCATCCCCATCCATTGTGGTGAGGACTAATGCCCCTCCTGAGAACACTGTTTTTACAATGTATGGACCTTCGTAGTTTGGTGTCCATTTTCCACGGGCGTCGAGTCGAGGTAACAGTATCTTCTTGAGGACAATGTCACCTTCTTTGTAGGTTCGAGGTCGGACCTTCTTATCAAACGCTTTTTTCATCCTCTTCTGATAGAGTTGTCCATGACACAAAGCTGTCAGTCGCTTTTCTTCAATGAGATTAAGCTGATCAAAACGAGTTTTTACCCATTCCGATTCTTCTAACTTTGTGTCAGCTATGACTCTTAGTGACGGGATCTCCACTTCGATTGGGAGGACAGCTTCCATACCGTAGACTAGGGAGAAGGGGGTTGCCCCTGTAGATGTACGCACCGAGGTTCTGTAACCGTGTAGGGCGAAGGGAAGCATTTCGTGCCAATCCTTGTATGTTTTCACCATCTTTTGTATTATCTTTTTGATATTTTTGTTTGCAGCTTCGACAGCGCCATTCATCTTAGGCCTGTATGGTGAAGAATTGTGGTGTTCGACCTTGAACTCCTCGCACAGCTCCCTCATCATGTTATTGTTCAGATTCGACCCATTATCGGTGATAATCCTACTTGGAACCCCATACCGACATATGATATTATGCTTGATGAACCGAGTGACTACTTGTCTCGTCACGTTGGTGTATGAGGCAGCTTCGACCCATTTGGTGAAGTAGTCTATGGCAACCAATATGAATCGGTGTCCATTCGAAGCTTTAGGCTCTATCATCCCTATCATGTCGATTCCCCACATTGCAAATGGCCATGGTGAACTCAGAACGTTCAACGGGTTTGGTGGTACGTGCACCTTGTCAGCGTAGATCTGGCACTTGTGACAGGTCCTTGAATATTGGAAACAGTCGGCCTCCATTGTCAACCAGTAATACCCTGCTCGCAGTATCTTTCTAGCCATTGAGTGTCCGTTTGCATGGGTCCCAAAGGTTCCTTCATGTACCTCCCTAATAATCTCCTTGGCCTCGTTCTTATCTACACATCTCAACAGCACTGAATCATAATTCCTTTTGTATAGGATGCTTCCGCTTAAGAAGAATTTGGATGCAAGTCTCCTCAGTGTCTTTTTATCAATTGTTGAGGCATTCTCCGGGTATTCTTGTTTTTCCAGGTACTTTTTAATGTCGTGGTACCATGGTTTGTTGTCAGACTGCTCCTCAATCGTGAGGCAATAGGCAGGTTCGTCGAAATGTCTAACAGTTATCCGTGGTTCATGGTTTGGCCAGGTCACCTTGAACATAGAGGAGAGCGTTGCTAGTGCGTCGGCTATTTGATTTTCTTCCCTCGGGATATGAGTAAAAGTGATAGTATCAAATTCAGCCGTCAACTCCAGTATAAGGTCTCGGTATGGGATTAGTTTTGCATCCCGAGTGTCCCATTCTTTGTTGACTTGATGGATTACCAATGCTGAGTCTCCGTATACATCAAGGAGTTTGATCCTTAGGTCGATTGCAGCTTCTAACCCCAATATGCATGCTTCGTATTCTGCAATGTTGTTGGTGCAGTCGAAACATAGTCTTGCAGTGAAGGGTAAGTGCCGGTCATCGGGAGATGTCAATACTGCCCCTATGCCATGTCCTAGTGCATTTGAGGCACCGTCGAACATGAGTTTCCATACCAAACCCGGTTCGGGTCCCTCGTCAGGTCCTGGTATTTCATAGTCTCTTACTAGCATAATATCCTCATCGGGGAAGTCGAACCTCATAGACTGGTATTCTTCGAGGGGTTGGTGAGCAAGATGTTCTGCCAATACACTCCCTTTTATTGCTTTTTGAGTTACATATTGTATGTCGTATTCGGACAACAACATTTGCCACCTTGCAATTCTACCCGTGAGCGCCTGCTTTTCGAACACGTATTTTAAAGGATCCATTCTCGATATTAGCCATGTGGAATGGTTCAGCATATATTGCCTTAGACGTTTGGAGGCCCATGCTAGGGCACAACATGTCTTTTCCAATGGTGAATACCGAGATTCGCAATCCGTGAATTTCTTACTGAGGTAGTAGATAGCGTGTTCTTTCCTGCCTGTTTCATCTTGTTGCCCCAATACACACCCCATAGACCTTTCGAGTACTGTGAGATACATGATTAGCGGCCTTCCGGGTACAGGAGGTACGAGTATAGGTGGTTCTTGCAAGTAGTTCTTTATGGTTTCGAAGGCTACTTGACAATCATCATTCCACTTGATAGGTTGATCTTTCCTGAGTAGTTTGAATATAGGCTCGCATGTAGCTGTTAAATGTGAAATGAACCTTGAGATGTAATTCAATCGACCCAGGAAACCTCGTACCTCTTTTTCTGTTTTTGGAACGGGCATCGCTTGTATGGCTTTTACTTTATCAGGGTCAACCTCTATACCTCGTTGGCTTACAATGAATCCCAACAGCTTTCCCGATCTTACACCAAATGTGCACTTATTCGGGTTCAACCTCAACTTGTACTTCTTCAGGCGTTCAAACAGTTTATGTAGATTTGTAATATGCTCTTCCTCTGTGCCGGATTTGGCAATCATATCATCTACATATACTTCGACCTCTTTGTGAATCATATCATGAAATAGTGTGACCATGGCCCTTTGATATGTTGCCCCTGCGTTTCTCAACCCGAAAGGCATTACTTTGTAGCAAAAGGTGCCCCAAGATGTCATGAAGGTAGTTTTTTCCATATCCTCGGGAGCCATCTTGATCTGATTATACCCGGAGAAACCATCCATAAAAGAGAACACTGAAGCTTGTGCTGTATTATCCACCAAGATATCTATATGTGGTAGTGGGAAATCATCTTTTGGACTTGCTTTATTTAGATCCCTGTAATCTACACACATGCGCACTTTCCCGTCTTTCTTAGGAACTGGCACTATGTTTGCAATCCATGGTGGGTAGTCAACCACAGCAAGAAACCCGGCGTCGAACTGTTTGAGCACCTCTTCCCTGATCTTACTATCCATATCTGGTCGAACCCTTCTGCGCTTTTGCCTGACCGGCGCACATCCTTCTTTGAGAGGTAACCTGTGTACCACGATGTCTGTATCCAACCCCGGCATGTCACGGTATGACCAAGCAAAAATCTCTGCATACTCGTGGAGGAGCTCGATTAGCGTTGCTTTTACGTCTTTACCTAGCGTTGCCCCGATCTTAATGTTCTTGGGTTCTTCATCCGTTCCCAAGTTTATGATTTCAATGGCCTCTTGTGGAGGGAGCATGCTCTTGGATTCCTTATCCACTAACCTTGACAACTCTTCCGGAAGTTCATCGTCTTCCTCATCCCCTTCTTCAACCTGATTAGCGAGAGCCTCGAGTTTGTATAGAGTCTCAGCAGTATTATTATCGGTGGTGTCAGAAGGTGATCTGCACATGTTTTATGTTTTGTTTTCTTTTAGTATGCAGATGTGAACGTGCTTTGTTTGTGCAAGAAATTTATTTGTCATTTTCAGAAATGGAAAAGGAATAAATGCAAGAAAAGACAATATTTTCAATACCAAAATGCAAAGACAATTTTATTAATAAACTTCGAACTTGAAAGTAAATGGGGCCCTTACAAACTAGCTCTATGCTTCGGGCGAGGCATGAGCGTTATTGTTTTTCTTTATTTAAAAGGGAAATAAAACACACAAAAGGCAAATTACTTTGAAATGAAAACTATCTCCGGTATCTCCAGGCTTGTCCAATTCAGAAGCTGTTCTCCTGGCCTGATTTCTCGAATGAAATTGGACGTCCCTTCTTGAGAATCCTGATTGGACACCATAGCCACATGTTCATAACCGCCAGTCACAAAAGTTTGCATTATTGGGGGAAATGGTCGTTCTTCTTTCTTAATGCTTGTGGCCTTGGTGGGTTGGTATCCTAACCCCAGGCGATCTTTCTTCTCCAGAACCTCTGGCAGCTTGCCCCAGCCTTTAGTATCTGCATCCTGCAGAACCTTCCATGATGTTACCGCCCTTCTTATCTTCTCCACTGGTAGTGTGATAGCAGTTGCAATTTCTAGAGCTTGAAATGCGGTACCCAATGCTTCGTCTCCAGCCTCAATATATCTGTATGAGTTTAGATTGCTGACAAATATATCCTCTTCTCCATTGATAGTCACTATGGAGTTCCCATTCACAAACTTTAGTTTCTGATGGAGGGTGGAGGTGACTGCCCCAGCTGCGTGAATCCAAGGACGTCCTAGTAGGCAGGTATAAGCTGGCTCGATTTCCATCACTTGGAAGTTGATGCAGAAGGTGTGGGGACCAATTATGACAGGGAGGTCTACTTCTCCAAACACCGGACTCTGTGATCCATCGAAAGCCTTAACCACCAGACGACTAGGTCTAACCACAAGTCCTTCTAAGGCTATCTTGTCAAGTGTTGCTTTTGGCATCACGTTTAAGGATGACCCTGTGTCAATCAAAACTCTAGCCAGATGAGCCTTCCCGCATTGCATGGAGATATGCAAGGCTTTGTTGTGTGACTTTCCTTGTAGGGGTAACTCATTGTCATTGAAACCCAGGCATGCCCCAGCAGTTAGATTGGCCACCATCCCATCAAATTGATTGACTGTGATGTCCTTAGTTACATGGGCAGCGTTTAGGATCTTCATCAAGGCATCTCGATGCTTCTCGAAGTGTATCAATAATAATAAGAGCGATATTTTAGATGGTGTCTGTTGCAACTGATCCACCACTCTATAATCACTCTTCTTAATCAGGGCGAGAAACTCCTCAGCATCCTTACTAAAAGTTTCTTTATCCTTAGGTTCAGCCTCATCACTTGGTCTCGTAACAACTTGTTCTCCGGATTGCGTCAAGTTTTCACTAGACGTTGGTGGTGCCTGCGTAGTTTTGAATATGCGCCCGCTACGGGTCATGCCCCCAGGTCCAACAATGCTTGACACTGCAGTATTGGTATCGGTCTCGTACTTCCACGGTACTGCTTTCATCTTGTCCAAAGGGTATGGTCCTCTGATTGGGATGATCCTAGTGTGCTCTTGTACAGGTATTACCAGTGGTGGTCTAGAGCATGGGATAATCAATGGTTTTCTTGCCCCTTGTGCAGGTATCATTAGAGGTTCGTTTCTCTCCACCATCGCCACATATTCCTCCTCAGGGTGTTCCTCCAGCTGGATCAACCCTTGATCCATGTGCCTTTGCAAGGTGTCTTTGAAAGCTTCGTTATGTTCTAGGATAAACCCCTTTATAAGAAGATACCTCTTAAGTGCATCTATGGGGGAGTTCCGTTGTTGAACCAACTCTTGCTCATTGACAGCTTCTATTGCATTGACTGCGCCTTCATGGTGTGGCATCGGGTTCGTCTTTACATTGGGTTTGTCAAAGGCGATTGCCCCTGATTCAATTAAATTCTGAACGATGTGGCTGAAGGCCCAACATTTCTCCAGGGTGTGTCTGGGAGAATTGGCGTGAAATTCACACCTTTCATTCGGTTTGTAATTGGGCATGAGCTTGCCTGGAGGAGGAGGTGGCAATGGTCTAACTTCCACCAAGGATTCATTTATTAAATATTTCAGAATTTCTTTCTTGGAAGTAGGTAGCGGATCGAATCTCCTTTGTCCCCCCTGAAACCGGTTTTGTTGTGGTGGATATGACATGGGAGGTCTGTTCTCCTGATGCCCTACAGCATTAGTCTCTCCTTCCTTCTTTTTAGCAAAGGTTGAGGTGGGCCTCTTTGAGTGATAAGAGTTAGACGATGCTCCTTGTATTTTCCCACTCTTAATTCCGTCTTCTATTCTTTCACCAATAACCACCAGATCTGAAAAGCCTGAGGACACACTCCCTACCATTTTATCGTAGTATGGCCCTTTTAATGTAGCCATAAACATTTTTACGAGTTCTTTTTCCAACAGGGGAGGTTGGACTCGGGAGGCCATTTCCCTCCATCTCTGTGCATACTCCTTGAACGATTCCTCTTTCTTTTGTGACAAATTTTGGAGTTGCATCCGATCGGGTGCCATGTCCAAATTGTATTTATATTGTTTTAGGAACGTATTAGCAAGGTCGGTCCAGCTTCGGATGTGAGACTTCTCTAATTGCATATACCAGTCAACCGATGCTCCACTCAAGCTATCTTGGAAAAAATGCATCATCAACTTTTGATCTTGAGCATAAGCAGCCATCTTTCGCACATACATGCGCAAGTGACTCTTCGGACAAGAGAGTCCCTTGTACTTTTCAAAATCGGGTATCTTGAATTTATGAGGAATAGTCAAATCCGGCACCAAACTCATTTCATAGGTATCCACATCAAAGTCATCATATCCTTCCATTGCTTTCATCCTTTCTTCCAGCGCCTTGATTTGTTCACTCTCCTTGGAATTCTCCCCAGAATCAGCAGAGGTCATCTTTGGTTGAGGGACTTGATCTGTGTCATTAGTGTCCCCATACTGTAGATCCAAGTAGTCCTCATCCCTAAGCGGATTGTTGATTGGAATGCGAACTGTGCGAGACGTCCCTTCTTTCTGAGTAGTAGGGATAAATCCTTCTTGAGAGGCCTCCCCCTCTTCATGAGTTGTAATAACCCTTTTTGAGGAGTGAGCTTTTGCCTTGTGAGGGTCATGACCCTTAACATATCCTAACAATGGGTTGCCATCCTTAGGTATCTCTTCATACTGATCATGAACTTCCTTAGCCTTGTCTTGCTTATCTTTGAGGTCTTTCATGAAGCTCAGCACTTGGGCCATTCCTCCCTGGAGGTCTTCAACAGTACCCTTTAGTTGGGTCATTTCCTCACGAAGGGCGGCCTGGTTCTGTTCCAATTGTTCCATTGCCCTTTTCTTTTGAGATCTTGTCTGAATTAGCGGTTGAGTTGCAATGGTGTGACTGGAGATGAAGATAGTTTTTCTTTAATGCTTGGTAATTAAATATGACATGCATGATATGAATGTTATGCTTATGCTATGTTCATGTCTTATCCACATTATTATTGTAAATATACATTCTTTTTTTATTCTTTTTCTTTTTTTTTCTTGCATATATTTATTTGGTGAATATTATAGGAACAATAAGTAAATGCGAAAATAACCACACTTTATTAATTGAAAGAAAATACCACTTCATTGTTGGTTTACAAAAAGGAAAGGAAACTGAAATTAAAAAATACTCAAAATAAATTGAATTAAAAGTACTTGAAATAAAAGCAACAAGGAAATATCATAAAGCTAAGAACGCCTTTGGATGTCTTCTTTGAACTTGTCCACCATGCTCCTACAAAGCTCCATAAACTCTTTGACGACTTTAGGAAGGATGATGGGAGAGGATTCTGCTCTTTCTAAACTTTTTGGAATATCCAGGATTAGATCATTACACAAAAAGACTAGCTTATCATAATCATCGCGACATTTCTCATAGTCTTCAAGCATCTTAGGAACCATGCTCACATGCTCGTAAGCTGTAGAAACGATTGTGTATTGTCTTTTCCAATAGTCTCTTTCGTTCAAGGCTGCCTCGTGTATCTCTTTCTCTCTCATGAACACTTCCCGAAGTGATACCATAGCTTGAAGTGCTCTTTCATACTCACCAGTGCGCTGTAAGAGTTCTTCTTCCGTGGTTAGTCTTCTTGCGTGCTCTTGTTGTCCAGAATTGCGAGCTTCTTGAAGATCATATTTGAGGTTCCTTATTTCCTCTTCTTGATCCTTAGTTCTATCAGTTAATTCAAAGACTACAGCTTCTAGATTTTTCTCGGATTCCGCTTTGTCATGGGAAGCCTTCTCATAACGCCTTCTCCACCTTGCAATTTCCGCATTAGCTTGCTCCAACCTCTCATCATGAGCCTCTAAATTAAAATTAGCACTTAAATACCCTTCAGTTGCACGCTTCCTTTTACTCCTTTGTCTATCATTCTCTTCCTTCATTGCTTGAAGTTCTTGGTTCTTATCCTTAAGGTCGAAGCGTAGTTGGCTCCTTTCGTTGGTAAGTTGATGCAAATCAAGTTCTAACTTCTCTTTTTCTTTTCGGGACGCCTCTAGGGCAGCCTTGATCCCTTCTATCTCTTCGATGGATAGAGGAACAAGATCAGGAGAATCAGGCTTGTATGCGGGATCCACAACAAAAGGTAGCAAAATCTTTCCAACTCTTTCTTGAACCCATGTGGTGTAAGGTGCTTTTGCAATTGCATTCTTTGGCCCAAAATATTTTCTTTGGACCTGACTCCAAGCTTGAATTACTTTCTTCAATGTTCTTGGTTCACCTTTCCCATTATCATGCAAGATCAATTCTTCTATTTGTTGTTTGGAAGGTTCACTATCCATAGAATGTCCTAATTGACGTAATGCTAAAACGGGGTTATAATTAATACAACCAAGAGTCCCCATTAATGGCACATTGTCGAAATCTCCGCATTTGTAAATGATCCTATCAGAATTTAATTTCTTTGCATACCATAGGATAGAATCCGCTTTAAGAGCCCTTAGCTTTTGAGCCCAATCATTTCTAGTCAATTCTTTGATAAGACCACTAGCTTTATAGAGATGCGAAGTCAACCAAGAATATAGCAAGTGGACACAACAAAATAGCATTCCTCTCTTCTTTTCGTACTTTGTATGGATAGCATAGTAAATATTAGCGAGGATAGTCGGAGTAGGATCTTTTCCGTGAACCTTAAAGGAAGTGAAAGCATGAATGGCAGCGGGATCCACATAATCAACATTTTTTGGAAATAAGACAATTCCAAAAATCAAAAGAGCTAATAAATGTCCACAAATGTCCCATTGTTTCTTTTGAGCATACATTAAAGCTTGATTTTCTAAGTAAGATCTTTTGATCCCATGCACATCCCCATCAGTTTTGTAATTAGTCTTCAATTCCGTAGCAGATAACCCCAAAGCTTTTGCCAAATCTGAAAAGTCAACTTCTTTACCCACACCAGTATAGAATTTTTTTTTTAATTTTTGAGAACCCCAAAGTAGCATCCATCTCTTCCAAAGTTGGAGCCAATTGAAAGTCTTGAAAAGTGAAGCACCTAAGCGGAGGGTCATAAAATTGAACCAAAGCAGTAATTGCTTCTTCTTGTACTCTCACCCTTAGCAAGTCCAAAATGTTCCCATAGCGGATTACAAATCTATCCAAAGCACTTGATGGTAATTTTTCCTTGATTATTTTCAGCTTCTCGATATCCGGAGTGGAAACAGAAAAGTGAACAATGGTCTTCTTGGTACTCATCCTTCCTACACATTCACCAAATAGAATATATTTTTACATTTATATTACATATATTTTTTTATTTACTATTTTTTGTGGATAAAACATGATGAGAATGCAAATGAGAGATGATGCATGCAAACACACAACAAAGAAAAGAAAATCGTAGCAACAAAAAAAAAATATATAAAACAAATCAAACATATATAACACAATATTTCAAGAAACCCAAGTTCATAGGTTCGACGTAGGGGGCTCTAGGGAGCCAACCTTTTATGGGGGGTTCTAGAAGGTCTCATGGGGTCATTCGTAGCCTCCGAGACTCTTTGTCTCTTCAGATTTTAAAACGACTCATTTTATCCATGAGGTTCGAATTTTTGGGGTAGGTTCTCGGAGAGATCAGCCAAGTATCCAGTCCAGCCCTCAACAAAGTCAAGCCTCGTTTTGGACCTTTCCGAACACTCAACCCACTCCGAGTGGAGTTATCAGTGAGATTCGTAGGAGATTCGTACTCCCCTATTGATCTCAAAGTTAACTCCCACACTTAGGGTTTAACATAATATAAAACAGCAATGCATATAATAATTAAACATTTCAAGGCAGAACAAATAAACAAAAAACAAAAACAAATAAATAATAAAAAACATTAATATTTATTAAAAGATGAACCTCCCCCCAAACCCTAAAAATGGCAAGTTTGCCAAACCCTAAAATGCGCCACAAACCCTAAACCATAAACCACGAGTCATAAACCTAAACCCACTCAAGCCTTAGGAGCATAATAATTCACTAAAAGTGTTTTCCCCAGCAGAGTCGCCAGCTGTAGCAGCCTGCCTAAAAATTTATGCTTTCGAGTCGCCACCTATTCTGAAGGGCGAATAGGAACCCTACGCAGATAAGAGATTGAGGGTAAGTTATTATAATCAGGCTGAGGGAAGGTATGAGGCACCCTCAGCCCTTTCCTAAAGGCTAACATTCAAAGATTAGGGTTGCATGGCAGGAATTAGGGAGAAATGTGGCAAACAGAATTTTAGGACACGATTGAGATTTTGAAGAGGGGGACTCGCCTTGTTGCCAAGTGCCTACGTACCTCCTTAGGGAGGATCAGAGTCTACGTAGTTCGGGAAGGGTTGTACGCCATTTAAAGTTTGAATTTGATTTGATATGGTTTTTTAGAGGCTTTTTAGTTAGCCTATCGCAGTTTGTTCTGTCTTTGTAATTTGAATGGAGTTTAGAATTATTAGGGTTTAGGGCGTACAACCCTGATTTGGCACTATTAACCGCAATAATCGATTGATTCAATTACCATAGTTAAAAGATTAATAATTTGCACCATTACCAATTTTAATCGATTGATTCGATTATCACTAATAATGAATTAAGGTATTTTTAATAATTTTATAGAATTTTATATGCACTGTTACCCCTCGTAATCGATTGATTAGATTGAAAAGAATAACAAATTTAATCGAAGGGAAGACAGTTAATCATCACAACTAATAAAATAGTTGCAACCATTTAACCAAATAATAGAAACCAAATTTTATTTAATTAAATAACATTTTAATTAAAAATATTGTTAACCATAGCGATTAATCGATTTAATCGGCACGAATAACAAATTATGATTTTCAATAATAATATCACATATCCTTTTTATTTATAAAATACAATTGTTTTACATAATTAATTATATAAAAAGAATTAATAAAAATCAATTATATTAATTAAATTGAATTAGTTAATTAAGTTTTGATTATATGTGGCTATTATTAAGGTGTATGGTATGGGTGATGAACCAGGAGCGTTGGATCTGATTGGGTTTGAATATTTAATGGCTAGATCTGAAGGTGTGTGGTACAAAGGCCAGAAGGGAACACACAGGATTACATAGGAATTTTTAGAAAAATATATGTCTCAGGGGAGACTCGAACCCGTGGTCTTCCCCTTACAACTGTCTCCACTAACCAACCCACCTACGCTCTCAAGTCGTTAGTCTAATGCGCGCTGAATAATAAAAAGAAAACCATTGGAGTACATGAAAAGCGTGCGCGCGAAATTTAAACTAACAAACCAGACGATGCCAGCTCATCGTCTTCCACCCCTAGACCTGCAAATCTCTCATAAATTAGCTACGAATCTGCTAGAGGTTTCTTCGTAGCGAATGGACCTGAATAATAACGAATAGCTCATATGTTCATATAAATTTTTCGCGAGCCTTTCAGACGCTTCGTCTAAACCACGCGAAGCTAATGGCGGCATTAATTTTCCTTAATTTCATCTCTACCAGAAAGCCCTAATTATGAACCCTAAAAGCTTAAAACGGTCTTCAATGGTGATTCATATGAAACACTCCCATAAACCAAATTAACTATGCACAAACGTTCACAGCATCAAAACAAAGTCAAATATTCAATCAAAACATCATGATCATGTGTGTACTATGCTAATCGAATCGGTTTTTGAAACTACATACCTCGGCTATTATGGAGAAATTCTGGGGGTGTTGTAGTAGTGTACCGATCCAGACACGTTCCAAATCCTTTAGTGAAGCTTTTGCAACCGTTAGTTCCTGTTGAAACCTCTTAAAACTCAAAAAACGAATCCAAGCTCTTTGGTGATTTTTTCGTTCTTGCAAATATGCCTCTCTCTCAATTTTGCGTCCCCTAATCCTGTGGTTTAGGTTTAGTACTTATAGGGGAAAGAATTAGGTTTAGAACAAGATCCCAAAAACTTGTGAATCCAATCTTGCCATGTTTGAGGAATTTCATTTGTTTCTTGAATAAAAAGTTTCCTTTTTGCCAAAATTATGTATCAATCTCCTCCTATTTGATTTACCACGAAATTATATCATATCTTAGCATTAATGTTGATTAAAAATCAACAAAATATATTTCCTATCAAAATTATTTGATTTCTCACTTATTTAAATCATTAAAATTTAATTTTAAATGAAATAAAACTATGTAAAATCCAATAAAATAATAAAATTCGTGGCATATGCTTTAGCTAACTTATGGGCCAAGTTCAAGTCATAAAAGTATGGGCCTATTTGCAAGAAATCCCATTTGAACCTCCTTTTCTCACATTTGGTCCTCCAAAATCACCTAATTTTGATCAAGCATATCTCATTCAATTTTTAAGCTATGAGGGAGATCTAATACTTTTTAGAAACCTCAAGAGGTCCTCTACAAGCCACTTTGGAACATATTTTTCATTTGAAGCTTTTATCTTGACCATATTCTCTTTGGGAAAAAACTGTTTCTGAAGGATGCCTGAAAATGACCTGTAATCTTTTGCCTTGTATCTTCTAAATGAAGCATTTCTAGCCTTGGCTTGTGAGACACAAAGTTGTGGAGAATCCAATTTTCTTCAAGATAGGCTTTGAGTGGGGAATTTTTGATGTTCCATGTGAAAGTTATGCCCAGTCAAAGTTGGGTTGACTTTCTCCTAAGAAACCCTAATTTGAACCTTTTCATATTTGTTCATCTCTGAGTTTCTATTAATGGAATCATGATCAATTCTTGATCAAATGATGGTTATGCACCCCATACTTGATGTTTGCCCAATGATTAAGGTTTGGATCATGCCTTGATTGTGATTGACCTTTCAATTTGGATCAGTTGACTGTGAATTATCTGGATTATGTGAATGAGCCATGCCTTGAGATTTGAACCTTGCTTTTGTTATGAGAAAAGTGTGGGAGGTAAATTTTGGGGTATGACACAGTGAAAGGTACATGTGATCCATGCGGAGTGATGATAATGGCGCCAATTCCATGGCCATGAACATTAGAAGCTCCATCAAAAATTAAACCCCACTTGGATTCAGGATCTGGCCCTTCTTCTGGCAATGGTTCATCCCAATCTTGAGATCTCAAATACATTATATCTTCATCTGGGAAGTCCATTCTGATAGATTGATGATCGTCAATTGGTTGGTGAGCGAGGTACTCTGCCAACACACTTCCTTTCACAGCTTTCTGAGCTCGATATTCAATATCATATTCTGATAATAACATTTGCCAGCGAGCAATCCTTCCGGTTAATGCAGGTTTCTCAAATATATACTTAATTGGATCCATTTTGGAAATCAATAGGGTGGTGTGGTTCAACATATACTGTCTCAGTCGGCGAGCAGCCCACACCAAAGCACAGCAAGTTTTCTCAAGCAGCGAGTATCTTGTTTCGCACTCGGTAAACTTTTTGCTAAGGTAGTATATTGCATACTCTTTTCGACCAGACTCGTCATGCTGACCCAACACACATCCCATTGAATTTTCAAGTACTGTGAGGTACATAATCAAAGGCCTTCCCTCAGCCGGAGGGAGCAAAATGGGAGATTCAAGCAGATATTCTTTGATGTTGTCAAAAGCTTTCTGACAATCTTCATTCCACACACATCCCTGATTTTTCTTTAACAACTTGAAGATTGGCTCACAGGTAGCAGTCATATTGGAAATGAACCTGGAGATATAATTCAAACGTCCGAGGAAACCTCTCACTTGTTTCTCAGTCTTTGGTGCTGGCATTTCCTGAATTTCTTTAACTTTATCAGGATCTACTTCAATTCCTCTCTGACTGACAACGAAACCCAATAATTTTCCGGAACGGACACCAAAAGTGCATTTGTTTGGATTTAAGCGGAGACGATACTTTCTCAAACGCTGAAACAGCTTTAAAAGATCCTCCATGTGCCCTTCCTCTGAATGGGACTTGGCAATCATATCATCCACATAAACCTCAACTTCTTTGTGCATCATATCATGGAAAAGAGTAGTCATGGCCCTCTGATATCTCGCACCAGCATTCTTTAACCCAAATGGCATCACTTTGTAACAGAATGTCCCCCAGGGTGTGATAAAGGTTGTCTTTTCCATGTCTTCAGGTGCCATCTTAATCTGGTTGTATCCTGAAAAACCATCCATAAAGGAGAAAACCTCAAACTTGGCCGTGCTATCTACCAACATATCAATGTGAGGCAGAGGAAAATCATCTTTCGGACTGGCTTTGTTAAAATCTCTATAATCCACACACATGCGAACTTTTCCGTCTTTCTTCGGAACAGGCACAATATTGGCAATCCATTGAGGATATACAGAAGTGACAAGGAAACCTGCGTCAATCTGCTTCAAGACCTCATTCTTAATCTTCTCTGCCATATCAGGATGACTCCTTCTTAACTTTTGCTTGACAGGAGGACATTCTGGTTTCAACGGCAAACGGTGCTCCACAATATCTGTGTCCAACCCAGGCATATCTTGGTAGGACCACGCAAAAATGTCAACATACTCTTTAAGAAGCTCTACCATCCTCTTCTTAACATCTTGACCAAGCAGTGCCCCAATCTTGACTTCCGTCTTATCTTCTTCAGAACCCAAGTTGATGACTTCTAATGGCTCTTTATACGGCTGAATGGTGTCTTCCTCGTGCTCAAGCAGTCGGGAAATCTCATCAGGAATACATTCATCACTCTCTTCTTCCGCCTCATACATAGGACACTCGAAGTTAGGAGAGGGTGCAGGGTCATTACTTTCAACGGTTTTATTGATTAATCTGCACAAATGATTATTATTTCAGGAAAAGGAAAGATATATGCAAACATGTAATCGTGCAGATTATGGAAAAAATGAAGACATTTTCTAAGGTTTTTTGTGTTATCACTTTCCAGAAAAAAGCAAAAAGATAAAAGCATGTATATGCAGAAACAAAATGACTTTTATTGATGATTTTAATGTTTAAAACAAACAGAAAACAGCCCCAACAGCTTCACTTTCATCTTGGGCAGAATGAAAGGATTATGAAAAACATAAAAGCAAATTACTTTGAAGCATGAGTACACTCAGGAATGTCAATGGTGATCCAATTCTTAATCATCTTTCCATGGGTCACAAAGTTTGGCACTTCTGGCTCTGATTCATCTTCAACAATAGCGTCCACTTTTGGAAGAGTCTTCCCAGGACATTCATACACCATGTTCACAGCAGATGCTTCATGAGTTGGCAACGAATTGTTCTTCACATTTGGACCAACATCACGGAAAGAAAGCATACCAGAACAAACCAATCTCTGGACTTCATTCTTCAGGGCCCAACAGTTTTCCAAATCATGCCCAGAAGCATTCTGATGATAAGCACAAGTGGCATCAGCCTTATACCACCAAGGGAGTTTCTCTGGCACAGGAGGTGGTGACCTTGGTTGAACCAACTTCTTATGAATTAGAGCAGGATACAGTTCAGTGTACGTCATAGGGATAGGATCAATATTAACCCGAGGATACGGATTTCGCCTTGCTGGTTGTTGATTAACAGGAGCTACAGGCACTGAATTCACGACAGGAGTTACTGACGCCACTTGTTGAGATTGATTTCTGAATCGACTATTCCTCCCATGAGAAACAGCATTAGCATCTGATTCTTTCTTCTTCTGGAGTGAAGAACCATACTTCTTCGCACCACCAGATGAATTGTCATTTCGAACCAAACGACCTTCTCGCACAGCTTCTTCCAATCTGACACCCATACCCACCATTTCGGTGAAGTCTACAGGAGCACTTGCAATCATCTTTTCATAGTAAAACGGACCAAGAGTCTTCAGAAAAATCTTAGTCATCTCTTTTTCTTCCATCGAAGGAATCACTTGGGCGGCAACCTCACGCCATCTCTGAGCATACTCCTTGAAGGATTCTTTCTCTTTCTGCATCATAGCTCGCAATTGATCCCTATCAGGAGCCATGTCCACATTATACTTGTATTGTTTCACGAACGCCTCAGCTAAGTCATTGAAAGTGCGAATATGGGTGCTATCAAGGCCCATATACCACTTAGAAGCAGCTCCAGTCAAACTGTCTTGGAAATAGTGAATCAACAGACGTTGATCATCAGTGTGAGTAGACATCTTTCTCACATACATCACCAGGTGTGCCTGAGGACAGGAATTTCCCTTATACTTCTCAAATTCAGGCAGTTTGAACTTAGCAGGTACTTTCACATTGGGAACAAGGCAAAGATCATGCACATTCTTTCCAAACAGTTCTTTCCCACGCAAGGCTTTCATCTCTTTCTGCAATTCTTCAAACTGATCTTGGAAACCATCCATTCTGTCATGAATTTCACTTGGAGCAGCATCATAAATGGGCTCTGGGACAAAAGGACCAGTATGAACAATAGGAGATGTGTTGACCATAACAGGAGTCAACGGACGAATCATCTCAGGAACAGACAAATAACCTTCAGGCATGCCCCAGGGATATCCATTGGGCATACGTTGCTGAGTAGCACCAGCAGGAATAGCAGGAATGGTTGTAGCAGCAATTTCAGAAACCACAGTGGTCTGACCCTGAGCTTGGGCATTGGGAGGAGGAACCTGATTCTGATTCTGATTCTGAGCAGCCATCAATGTCTCAACCAGAGCAGTGAGACGATCCACACTAGATCTCAAAGTAACAACCTCTTCACGTAGCTCACGATTCTCTTGTTCAAGACCTTCCATCTTCTTCTTGCAGTTAGCTCGAGTGTTATACCGGTGAGACAGCTTGATTCACTTCTGTATGAAGAACACTGAATAAGACCTCGGGAATACTCTCGGAAGCAAGACCAAAATGCAGAATGATGCATGAAATGCAATGCAAATGATTTTTATTTTTGGTTTTCAAGGAACTTTTAAGACATTAATTGTAAACATTAGCAACAAACATCATAAAACATAACAATATTCTTTCATTAGTAATGGAAAAGCATACAAAAGGATTCAAAGATCCAAAATTACAAAACAAAGGAAAAGCTAAAAACTAGAAGGGAACACTTCTGACGAAGATCCATCTCCTCTCTGCAGCTTCCTACGGAGCTTCTCCAATTCATCTTCATAAAAGGCCTTCAAATGAGCATTCTCGACTATCAGCTTATCAGCAACCTCTTTCCATGCCACTGAATCTTCTTGTTGTCTCTTTCGCTTTTCACCATGTTGTTGAAGTAACTCTTCTTGATGACGAATCTGATCATCCTTTTCCATCAACCAACCATCTTGGATATCAAGCATTTCATCCTTTTCTTTCAAGTGTATCTTCAACTCTTTGTTCTCAAACTCCAAAGCATCTCTTTCCGCTCTCAACTTAGCCACGAGCTCTAGATGTTCTTCACTACTTTCAACAGGAGTAGTGGAAGACAATGGTGGAGTAACGAGTAGAGAAGGCTCCTCGAGTAAATAAGGCATCTGAAAAGTATGAGCTCTAGCTTGAACCCAATCAGTGTAGTCTTTGAGAGCAACACATTGTTTCGTTCCCAAATGTCTCTTCCTATCAACATGGTGCCAAGCACACACAAACCGATTTCTCATATCCGAATTTCCATCTTGATTAAAATAAAAGATTCCTGACACAAGAATATTAGCGGGTCTCTCCTTCATGGGGTAGCAAAATTGACGCCTTGCAAGAATGGGGTTGTAGGTAATTCCTCCTTGTATACCAAGAAGAGGTACATTAGGGAATTCTCCACAACTATCAATAATCTCACCAATGTCATAAGCAGGATTGTACCAATGGATATTCCCATTAGTAAGAGGCATGATCTTCTGAGACCATGAGAGACCATCAGGATTGTTCAAGAAACTCTTAGCTTGAGGTAAGTGCGAAATAAACCACTTATAGAGCAACGGAGCGCAACAGTTGATAAGTCCACCTTTCTTATCATTCCTATGGTGAATGGAATGATAAGTATCCCCAAGAAAAGTAGGCACAAGATTCCCAATCATGAAAATCCGAATAGCATTAACATCGACAAAGTTGTCAATGTTGGGAAAGAGTATCAAACCATAGATGAGCAAGGCCAGAAATGTCTCAAAAGCAATCATACTTCCTTTACTAGCCAACATAGAAGCCTTTCTAATCAAGAACTTGGAAGTCAACCCCCAAATTCCTCCTTTTTTAGTCATGTTTGCTTTCACATCTGATATTTTCAAATGAAGAAGCTCTGCTATCTCATCAACCTGAGGCTCTTTCTCCAGACCACTAAACGGTATATCATTCGTAACTGGAAAACCAATCCAATAAGAATACTCCTCCAAAGTGGGCATAAGCTGATAATCGGGAAAGGTAAAACAATGATAAACCGGGTCATAAAACTGCACAAGAGTCTCAAGAATCCCTTTTTCCACTTTGGTCTTCAAGATAGAGATCAATTTCCCATAACGGTTTTTGAAGTTGTCAAGATTAGGAACCAAAGTTGCTAGCTCTTTCAATTCCTTTGCGCTTGAATTCCTGAAAGTGTACTTCTTGATGCTTCTCTTTTGATCCATGATACCTGTGATGTTTACAAACAATGTCTCTAAGTTCCTTGAAAACCATTTGTGAATGTCATTTTTATGAATGCATGAATGCATGGTTTATGCATCAATCACAATCAAGAGCACACAAGATCACATCAAATCACACAAAATCACACAGCCCAGGTTCTTAGGTTCGACGTCACAAGCATGGAGCCATGGGTCTACCCATCCCACAAGGTGTGTTCTAGGGAATTTTGTACCTGCCAATCGGGTTCTACAAAGGTTCCCAGAGTTTTCAATCTTCTATCGGATATTACCGGCACGCACAATTGCTCATGGGCGCCAATAATATGCCTAAAAAGACCTCGTCTGAGCGTAGTATCGCATGACAACAAGCTCAAATTGGTACTTGATCATGTTTCTGCACTACATCCTAAAAAGGCTTAGATTGGTTAAAAAGGTTCTAGGCCATTCAGCTTCTACGGACACTCACTATTGAAAGTAATAGCGTTATCACGATGGTTCGTAACAACCTCTACTACCTTCCATGAGGCCTCCACTGATTGGGGTTCCACCATATGACGCTCATGGTAAGGATTGCTCCTGACATGCGACTATTGGTCTTACCACCTCCTATCTCAAGTTACTCACCAAAGTTTGGGTTAGAACTTTATCTCATCACAGAGGAACCATCGAGCACCAAAAAGAAAAAAGAAAATAAACAAACAAAGCACACAGCAATATATACAGATAAAAACACACAGACAAACAAAAATAGGCTTGACACACTTAAAACTGGATCCCCAGTGAAGTCGCCATTTTTCTGTAGCGGGGAAAATCTGATATCGAAGCCATGGGATTGACTCGAATCAATATTTCGTTTGAAATCGCCACCGCGCTTTATTGTTTCCAAAGGAAAAGGGAAAAGAACGAAAAACCCAAAGTTTTGTTTTTAAAACAAGAAAGAGAACTCAAGTTCGGGTGTTGATTATATGAGGGGAAGGTTTTAAGCACCCCTCATATCTGTGGTACTCCACAGGAACCTTTTTGAAAATCTGTGTCGTGTGTGCTAAAAAACAGTTTGTTTTATTTTTAAAATAAGCTCGGCAAAGCGTTTAGCTTTGGGCCTACATACCTCCTCGGTGCAATGGAGAAGTCAGAGCTAATGTAGTTCCACTTTTTTGGGAAAACATTTTAAAAACGAATAAACACTTTATCGTCGTCGGAGAGAAATACTCAGCCATTGATCTTGAGCATGAGAACAAACGAGTTCTTTGCATCGCAAATGAAAGAAGGGCTCCAACTCGGATAAAATCGACGAGTATGCCACTAGCTCTCTCACGCGGAAAAAATCTCATTATATCAATCAATTTCAAAATCGTGGGGTATAACCACTCGTTTCGACAATTAACAGTGTCTAAACTTTTTGAAGAAAAGAAGCCACTAAGGGCAAAAGATATTTTTTAAGAAAAAGGTTTTGAAAAGATTTGCAAACATAAGAAGGTTTTTTGAAAAAGGGAGAAGATTTTGAAAATTTAAGAAGGGGAGGAGATGAAGAGGCTATCCTATTGCGTAAAATAAAAGCTAAGGAAAGAAACGGTCTAACCGAAGAAGAAGCCAACACTTGACATTATGGGTCAAGGTAGATTTCATATCCTTTGGACTTATCAATACCAAACCAACACATTATCACTTGGGGATCCAGATGAACTCATTATCTTAGCACCACTTTGCATTAAGCACATTAAGATTCTGACGAAAATCGGGCAGAGTAACGGCTGTTTTCGGGTAAAATCCTTATCTCAATGCCTTGGAATTAACCATCAAGGGCTTTCAAGGAAATACCTGCACATACAAACAGACAACAATCCAATGCCAGACAGACAGAATAACAGCAGAGTAATAACAGAATAAGAGTCCAGAGGCACTAGGTCCATAAGTCCGAATCTCCAAAATGCTAGGGATAGTAACCAATAGTCCAAAGAGAGCCTTATGTGTTTTTTAGATTTTTTGTTGTTTATTAGTGTTTTAGCATAAAAGTAAAGTATGGTCCAAGTGGACAAAAGGAAAATAGCGGAAGCATAAACATATGTCCAAGTGGACAAAGAGAAAATAGCGGAATTATAAACGTCCAAATGGACAAAGAGAAAATGGCGGAATGTAAATATGATGAAATGATAAAATAAAGCGATAAAGCGAGAAATATAAAGAGCGGTATAATAAATGGCGGAAATTAAAGTTAGTTGTTAGATGTTAAAGATAACCATCTTGAAACTTGTCAAGTATGTTATCAAAGTTAGTAATGAAGATCGATGGTGAGTGAATGATGTACTCGGATTTAAGGTCAATGGAATTTTATCAGAAGCTTGATAAAATCATAGCGACTACACGATAAATTTCCATAAGTCATAAATCAACCGCATACAATTCTCTTCCATATTTGATCTTTTATCGAGTCGGGACAAATGTAGGAGAACTCTCCATGTATCAAGATCATCAATCAAAAGAAATAAGAAGGAGAAGAAGAAATGATCTAGTCTTCATCAAGAATTCATAGAATTCTCAAGATATCAAGACTTTCATCGATCGAGAGGAAATAAGATGAAAAAAAGATAAGAATGAAAACAAATTGATATAGTCTTTATCAAGAATTCATAGAATTCTCAAGATATTAAGACTTTCATCGATCAAAAGGAAATAAGATGAAAAGATAAGAATGGAAACAAATTGATCTAGTCTTCATCAAGAATCCATAGAATCCTCAAGATGTCAAGACTTTCATCGATCAAAAGAAAGTAAGATGAAAAGATAAGAATGAAAACAAATTGATCTAGTCTTCATCAAGAATCCATAGAATTCTCAAGATATTAAGACTTTCATCGATCAAAAGAAAAATAAGATGAAAATAAGAATGAAAACACAAAAGATAATCAACTCACACTATCATTAATATCATTCATCCATTTTGGTGGATTAGGTCATTTCAAACCTATCAACACCCTAGATCCAATGATATTAATGAAGTGTAGGAAGAAGGAAGCCAAAACAAGCACAAAAAAGGCAAAAAACCACATTCTGCCTGCTGGAAATCGATTTCATGCAGGGGGAAATCGATTTCCATAGTGCAGTTTTAAAAAAAACAAGTTACGTTCAGCAGGAAATCGATTTCAGCCTTAAGGAAATCGATTTCCTCAGTGTAAATTTCAGCAAAAACAGCATTTAAAGGCATGAAACTTGATTTGAACAAATATACAAACACCTTATGATCACACATCAACTTGAGCACGAAATTTCCATCACAAAACCAGCAAATATCATCAATATAGCATCAAAGATGCATTGAACACAAGCAATAAAGATCTACATCATGGATCTAACAAATTACCACTTCTTGAACAAAGATTTTGGAGTAGCTTCAAGAGCAAGCACAAGGTGTGTAGATCCTTCAAATTTGGAGATGATCAAACAAAGAAAAGAGTGAAATGTAGGAGGCTTAGTTCAAAATTAGCAAGATTCAATGTGAATCTCACTAATCTTATGAAAATGAACTTTGGGTGAGGGTTTTGGAAAGGGTGAGAAATGAATTTGCAAGCAATTTTTTGGCTCTCCAAGCTTGAGAAATGAGAGAGTAGTGGTCTCTATTTATAGCATTTGAGCAAGAGTAGTGGTAGTTTGGTCTTTTTATATTTGGTAATTAGCTTGTGTTTAATTGGTGATTAAAGTGGCAATTAAATGGTAAAAAGTGGTAAAATGGGGTTTAAGTGGGTTTAATGAAGAGAATTATTTTGGTGAGGTGGAAAATTGGTAGAATGACAAAAATGGTCAAAGAAAATAGGTGTCAAAATCAAATCAAGCTTCCCTCTCTATTTTTTTTGAATTTCGCCTTAAGGAAATCGATTTCCCCAGGAGTGAAATCGATTTCACTCTGTTCCAGAAGAGAATTTGGCGCAAAATACACTAGGGAAATCGATTTACCCAGGAGGGAAATCGATTTCATGCTGTCCAGAATGTGATTTTGTTGAAGATTGCTGCAGGGAAATCGATTTACCCAGTAGGGAAATCGATTTCTTCAGTCAAAAATTTGAAAATGCCTTGTTTATTGCATGTCTTGGCTTGGTACCTACAAAACAAAAGCCTACAAAGAAACAAAGCAATGTTTTTGGTATTTGGGTTAGTATAATATGCATACAAGATAAACAATCATTGGTGCTTGATGATCCCTCTTATTGATGAGGTGAGTGCAACACCATAAACAAAACTTCCAAGTGAAGCTCTTGATTAGTGATTGGGATATGAATGATATAGGATCTTAGGGTCAAAAATTGGGGTATGACATGGAGACGTACACTCCGTCGGGGAACCAGGTCCTTGTTGGGAAGAAATTATTGGAAGATAACTTCCTGAGGATTGCTCTGTGGGGATATTTTTTGTGAAAACAACGATGTGGGGGAAGATTCCCTGAGATTTAAATTTTCCATTGCCCCATGTCTTCAAGTATTTCGTCACTTGCTGTTGAAAAACACTTTCTTAACCATATATGGCCCTTCGCATATGCGAGTCCATCTGCCCCTAGGATCGGTAGCCTGGTATACCTGATGCTTGAAGTTCTTAGATTCATAACATTGGATGAGAGAGTGCTATTGACACCATTTGATACTAGTGACTAAGTGGCTTTAGCTGATTAATGCAACATGCCCCAAGTGATAGACTAGCCTTTTTTATTGTTCAACGCCCTTGAGAAATTTTATGAGTCGTGACCAGGTTGCCCCTGGTAGATGGGGTGATAATATGTCATGCCCCTTGTATATACAAGCTTTTTAGCTGACTGAGTCAGGCGTACGAGACGTCTCTGCAACTTTATCTGTCGGGAGGACTTTTAGTCATTAGTCATACCCCATGCAGATTCTTCTTGATGTTAAAGATTTGAAATTATGTAGACAAGATCGTTTTATAATGATTGTAATATGGTGAACTGACTTTATTTGAAATGTTGCGGTAAGCAAGAGTCGCCACCGACTTTTATTTTATCCAATAAGAAAGGCTAAAAGAACAGGAAAGACCTTTTAAATAAAAAACTGAGTTCGGGGGGTAATTTATGCAAAGGGAAGGTGTAAGGCACCCTTTGCATCCATGGTTTTCCATGGGCTCTTAATTGCTTTGCTCTTTAGTTTTGAAGCCAAAAGTTCAGAAATGTAGAAGAAGAGAAACAAGGACTTTAGCTCGTAAATGAGCGTAGCCTTATTGAAGTTTTTAAGATGAAGTGTAATAAAAGATTTTTAAACCAGAGCAAAGCAATTAGGGGCAAATTACCTGGTTAGATGAAAAATGTTCTTTAGCCTTTCAGGGTGAAAGGGTCTATCCATGCCATAAGAGGGCAGGAAGCCTTTCGTTTGGATGTTAACGGGCCATCGAGTTATCATTCGCCATAAGACTGTCCCATGCCATAGAGAGGCAGGTAGTCTAAGGGAAGGATCAGAATAGCCTTTCGTTAGGCAGCCAGAGGACACCTCAGCCTTTCGTAGGCAACTTCCGAGGGACGAGATCATATTAGTGTATCGAAGGCAGCATCATTAGGGACTTATGATATTTGCATTAATCGAGGCAACATGGCTGAGGTATCCTCGTATTCGAGGGACATGGCTATTCTGCAAAAAACACAAGGCAACAAGGCAACAGGCAACAGGCAACAAGAGAGGTTACCAAAAAAGTGTGCGTGGGTGCAACAATCATGCGACTAATTCAGAATTTTTAATCTTATAATTATTGATGCTAATTCAGTTCAAGGTTATCACTCCCTAGGATTACTAACCACATCAATTAATATGGGGAAGGGGAAAAAGAAACCAGCGGGGGAAAGGGAGAATGAAGCCAGCGGATCAATAGTGCTACAGGTCTAACACAAGTAATAATTAAAATAAATCATGGTTTTAGGGTTACCGACTATTGAGCTTTGATGGTTGGCAAACCCTGAAAATTGGAAAAGGGAGAAATAAACGGAAAATAGTGAGTGTATGGCTAATTCAATGACAATTAAGGCTAACCCCAAAATAAAAGAGGGCAAAATAGATACTTAAACATAAAATAAGACTTAGCTTTTGATTTGATCTGATATGGTTCGTAGTCGGAGGTAGCCTCGAGGTTAACCCTGAAAAAGGAGCAAAAATAGATAAAAGACGTGAGTGCAAAAGAGTCCATTGACTTTCGAGGTTTTAGCCCTGATAACAATTTTATAATGCAAATAATATTTAAAGGAAAATAAAATCAGAACTTAGCTTCGTAAAAGGCGTGGCACGTTGTCGGAAGATGTTTAATAATAATCCTAAAAAGAAAAGCACAAAGAAATATTTTTAGTGTACAATTAATTCTTGCAAATATTAAACCGAGTGAAAATAGAATAAAAATCGGATTTAATTAATTATTGGTCTCTGACCTAATTAATTAAATCGATTAAAAATAAAATTCCTAAATGTCAAAATTTATTTTAATCAATTAATCCAAAAAAACAATTTAAACAATTTTTAAACTATTTTTAAAGGGATTGAAATAAAAATCGAAAAATCGGGATTTAAAACAAAATAATAATTTTGACGAAGGGGTTTTTAAGCTTTTTAGAAAAAAGGAGAAATTTGGTATAATATATATATATATAAATATAAATAAATCATAAAAAGAATTGTATAATTATAAATAAAAAAAATTTGGAAAAACTTAGCTCTGCTTGTATGTGATAGACCCTTGGGAGTCCATGGTAGGGAGGCGCCTTCTGGACCTTCAGATTCTGGTTTCTGCAGATCTACTGGTTGATATGTGAAGGAGCATGGTGAGCCCTAGTGGATGCGCTGCATTGAATCTGTGAGCAAGAAAATACAAACAAAATAATTGCCAACACCCGGGTTCGAACCCAGGTTCGCATGCTTTCCAAGTAGAGGCGCTATCCACATGAACCAATTGCACTTGTTGTAAGTGGAACGCGTCAGTGGCCTGATGTATAAAAACAAAACTTCCCAGAAACCAAAACGCGCGCGCAGTGGGCGTTTGGATTGAGCCAATGAAGTGCCAACAGCTCATCATCTTCTTGCCTGCAAACCTGCGAACCTTTTTACAGCGCTTTTCAAAGAATCAGCCATGAAAAGCTAATATCTATAACACCTGCGATTCATATTAAACCCTCGAACAAGCATGAAAATAAAAAAGGGGACCATGGCCGAGTTTGTCTCACCCTCACGATTTCAACCATGCCTATAATCTGGCCTGATTTACCCTGTATCAAAAAGCCCTAAAGTACAAAACCTAAAACTCATCAATGGTGGACCGTCCCACACACATCTAAGCTTCAATTAAATTGTACAAATAGCTTGCAAACATCATGATAATCAATATTATGCAATCAAATTTCGTTTATGATGCGTAAATAGATGTAATCGAAATCACAAAAATTCAAGCAAACCGTGAGTTGATAGGCGTCGATTCCAGGTGCGGCAGGCCTCGATTCTGATTGGGATACGACCAACAATGTTCCAGCAATGCGTTTGATCCTTCAAGAGCCTTTGAGTCGGTCCTAAACCCCGAAAACGAAGTTGACTTTTCCTTGCTATTTTGTGAGTTTTTTCACGTGTTCTACAGGGCTGCAATCCTTGTCCCAAAAAATTCCTCTTTAATTGGTGATGTTTATGCTTATATATGGAGTAGAATAGGTTAACAAACTTGGCATAAAATCTCCATTGAATCAAAAATTGGAAATTGATTGAAATTTGTTTTTAATCTTTCCAATTTTATAAAGATTCAATTTTTCTCAATCAATCCCCTTTGTACGAAATTATATTGGTTATAATGTGTTATTGATGATTGGATTTGATCAATATCATATCTCTAACCAAATATTTGATTTTTATTTAATTTACATGAATTAAAATCACTTTTAAATGATTAAAAATTCCTATAAAATCAAATAAATATTTCAAAATTCGTGACAATCATGTTTGGGGCTTTGGATATCCTGAAGATCAAGCTTGGGCCATAAAAAGTTGGGCTCCTTTGCAAGAAAAATCATTTTGAACCCTTTTTCTTCACATTTTCTCTCTCAAATTTGTCCAACTTTGACAAGTCATATCTCCCTCAATTTTTGAGGTATGGAGGAGTTCTAGGACTTTCTAGAAACCTTGAAGAGTCCTCCAACCATTGTTTTTGGTCTCATGTCAAAATAATTTTCCATGCTCCTTGTGTGTTCTTTTAACAAAAATGACTTTTTGTTGACTTTTGAAAAGGACCTATAATGTTTTGGTCCATATCTCCCAAATGAAGCATTTTTAGCCTTGGCATGTGAGAGACAAAGTTGTATAGAATTCAATTTCCTTCAAAATGAGCTTTAGATGGAAATTTCTGATGCTCAATGTGGAAGTTATGGCTCGTCAAAGTTTAGTTGACTTTCTCCTATGAAAACCCTAATTTAGAAACTTTTGAATTTGTTGATTTATGATCTTTCCTTGATGAACCATGATCAATCCTTGATCAAATGGTGAATGATACTTCAACATGAGGGTGTTGACAAAAAATCAGGAGTTTTGACTGTATTTTGACCACAGTTGACTTTTAGGTCAAACCAGTCGATTGTTGACTTTCTGAGCAATTGAGTGACCAACTCTTTGAATTGAGACCTGAAATGTGTCATGGAGGTAGTGTGGAGTATCATAGACCATATGGGATGCCTTGGAGCTTTTGATCCATTGATTTCTTCTTAGAACAACAAAACCCTAGTTCTTTGAACCTTGTTTAGGAGAGGGTGTCTTTGAACATTGTACCTTGATTTGAATTTGAACAAAAGAAATAGTATGGGCAAATTTTGGGGTATGAAAATGACACTCATAAAAATGCAATGCATATGTTTGTCTTGAATTTTAAAAACATTTTTTAGTAAAACCAAAGATGTAAGAAAGCGATATTTATAAAAACGTGATATCAACTCAGGATTTATGATAAACCTTAAGGAGTCAGGATACCTTTGATAACAGTATGCTTTAGAACTAACCATACTTCAGTTAGGACTTTCAAAGGTTGTAACGTGGCCTGGTTCACGGTTTAAGAAACAAACGATAATGGCTCAAAGTTTTATTGGTACCCATCCCACTCTTTATGATGTTCTTCGATCCTATGCTCAGCTAACTATGCGTTCGTGTTCCAAAAGACTTTGGAATTGTATCATTGACATCTGTGATGGTTCAACAACCTGAAGTTAGTTTGGGAATGCAGTCATCTTTTCTTGTAGTAGTTTTCTTTCGTCGAGGGTTTGAAGTGACCTCTTTTTGACTTTGTTAAACCCTAACTTTTGCCTGAACTATTTATTTTGAGATTACAGTCAGCGGGATGTTTCTCTTTTCACTAAGTATCCTTCATAGGTTTTGAGTTAGCGGTCTCTTCCTTTTGATAGATATTCACTGCATGACTTAATGATTACGGGAACCCATCACTAATTGTGTTAAATAATGACTGGCATAGTTGAGTCAACGGAGAATCTACCCTGCCACAGGTTATGATTAAGGGTTTAATCTGTACAAGAAAGAAAACTTGTAACACCCCGTAATTTCATAAATTAATTTAAATTAATTATTTGGAAATTATTTGATTATTTAGTAATTAAAATTGGATTTTGGAAGAATTACGGGAATTATTGTTATTGGGTCGTGACGTAGTTAGTAAAAGGGGTGGTGCCAATGGAGAGGCCTTACTAACTAATTATCCTATTTTTTTTATAAAATAGAGAAATTGTGAAAATAAAGAAAAAGAAAAGCAAAAGAGGAAAAGAGAAGGAACGTGAAAGGGGAGAAGAGGAGGAAGAGAAGAATTCAAGGTTCTTGGCTAAGGTAAGGGGTGACTAATCCATTTAGCATATACTATCAGTTTAATGATGATAGGATTGATTATGTAGGTTTTGTATCTCAATTGGATGTGTGTTAGATTTTGGGAATTTTTGGGGTTTTGGAACTTATAAGGCAAATTGGATGTGTTTGTGATGACATGAATGATGTATGATTTATGTACAATGGATAGAATTGATGTGTGTATTTGAATAATTACATAATGCTGGTATTGAACTTGAAGAATTAGGACTCATAATGATTTTCTAGTGTGTAAAAGATGGGTTTTTGGGGGTTTGAAGGTAGAATCCCGTAGCAGAAGAAAAATACAGATTTTGAAACTTCTTCAGTGATGTAACCGGTTACATGGTTGAGGTAACCGGTTACATCGAAGAAAAATGGGGTATTTTCACTACTGAAACTGATGTAACCGGTTACATGAATGATGTAACCCGTTACATCACTGTGTTGGCAGTTTTTTTCAAAACTTTAAAAATTCATAACTGTTGATCCGTAAGTCCGTTTTGGGTGTCGTTCGAAGCGTTAAGAAGTTAACGAAACGCTCTTTTTGATGAAAATAAATTGATTAGCACTAGATGATTTAATTATTATGTGATTGTGAAAATGACATGTAATTGTATATGTGTATGTCATGGAGTAATGTTATTTAAGAACAATATGTATTGGTGTTGTGTACTATGTGCTAATTGTGATACATGGAATTGATGAATGATAAATTCTATGCATTGTTGTGATTAATACGTGATAAATGTATATTGTACAAGTGGTGGATAATTCAATATTTTGAATTATGGTGATGTGCGTAAATATCAGAATCGCATAGATAATTCTTATCTGCATATGTTTTTGGTGATTGTATGTATACATGAGGCTTAAGTTTATCAAATGTAGATGTTGTTTTTGGTGGTTGTTGAGGATGACATTGATTGTCTTGTATGCAATATGTCATTTGTGATTGATAAAGGCTATGTGATTGTTGTGGTGATAATATATTTTGTGTTAAATGTATTATGTTTTGGTGTATATCAAATGGTTGTGATATGAGTATGCTTGGTGTGTTGTGGATGGATGATTATGAACCGTTGGTGGATGTTGATGATGAGCATGTCGTGGTTGATGCATGCATTTCATAATCATTATGTGGCTGATCCTTGACGATGGTGGATCAGTGGTAGCTAATTCCCATTGCGTGGAATTAATGAGTGGGTGTCGCCGTATCCTTGACGATGGTGGATCAGTGAGATGGGTTCGTCCCATGATTGGTACCACATGCATTAGTTGCATTGCATTAGGTTGTGTGCATAATTATAACATGAATGGAAGTTGTCCAATGTTATAATTCGTATGTGTTTGATATGAATGGTTGTGTGTGTTTAATTAACTGTTGTGTATCTGAAATACATGTGATGATCGGGTGAATAATAATTGTATGCATAAAGTCATTGCATTTATATTTGTGTTGTTATAACATGATTGGAAGATTTCCAGTGTTATGTCGTGGGGATGTAATCGGTTGTATTTTTCGTAACTATTGATGGATAATCTAAAAATCTAAATATGTTGCTGTTGGGTGAATAATCTGCTTATGATATATTATCGTTATGAACTTATAATATAGTTTAGTTGTGATATGTCTCACCCTTACTGTTGACATTTATCAGATTAAGGAGTAGCGGTTTGTGCTTGGTGAGGATAACTCGTAGAGTTACTTCGTTTAGTCGGTTGTGTCGGTGTCATGCTCTGGTCTTGTAACACTGGGGGACGTTTATTTTAGTATTGTCTGACGGATTATTTCTTTTGTTAGAATGATGTTTTATTGGTTTTAAATCAGTAAATTCTTGATGTTGAATACCGATGTTTTATGTTATTCAGTTTTGAAGTATTTTCCGCTGTGTTAACATGATTACTGAATAATGTGTTTTGAAGTTCCTCATAAGGCATGACATGGCTTAATGTTTTAAATATTTTGAAGTTGTAATACCCTTTTTATGTTTTACTCTGAATTTTATTTGATATTCCGCGGGGTTTTAGAAGGGTGTTACAATAGTGGTATCAGAGCAGGTCGGTCGGTCCGACCAATTGTCGAGTCACTTGAGTTGCACGACAGTTGAATACTGTCGGCATATTATCCCTTAGTACGCGACATGTGAGTGAATCACTGTCGGTACTTGGTTGTTTGTTGCGGAAGTTGGTTTGAAACAAGTGGGGGAGAAGCTTCACTTCTCGGTTATGTTTCAGTTGTAAGATGATTGGTTCAGTAGGCTGTTGTTGGCAACAGTGCAAGCGTTGTTGGAGTTGTTGTTTCCCGAATCGAAGGTGAATTGGAATTAAGACTTGGCTGGTAATTAAGTTGGAGCATCTTGAAGGAGGATGATTATATGTAATTGATGATTATTTGTGGGAGAGAGAAATTAGAAAGTTGCAATGTATCAGCTCTGCTGAAGGGCTGCAAAGTTGTCAGTTGAGTAGCCTTGCGTCTCGGAAGAGGTTCAGCTGCAAGTTGCAAAGAGGATTGCGGTCATAATGTTTCAGAAATCGCACTTCGGCGATAGGATGTGTTGCTCAAGTTATAAGAATGTTTGGAAGTGAAGAGATATGATAAGGAGCTGTTTAGAATGTGATTGATTTGAAGATGATGAGTTTTAGAGCGGAATTTCCGTAAGAAAAACGCAGGAAAGTTGTTGATTCGTTATGAAACTTCAAAAATTCATAACTGGAGTTCTGGACATCCGATTTGAGTTCCGTTTGAAGCGTCGGAAAGCTAACGAGATGAATTTTGTTATAAAAATGGTTGCAGCAGCTGTAACATATTTACCTGTGACAGGGTGATGTTGGAAAGTGGTGAAGTTGCGGTTACTCTTGTTCTTAGGACTAGACTTGTTTATTAGTACTGCACGGGATGCCAGCGCCAACGTTGAACGGATTGAAGGAATAATTAGAAGGTTTGTTGAGAAGTAATTTTAAGAATTGAATATACCATTTGAAGAGTTTTGGAGATATCGTATAGAGCGTCGCTGCATGATGTCGATGTTGCATTTCGGATGACGATGGAAAAATTCATATCTTGAGTTCCGAGTGTCGGATTAACGTGTCGTTTGAACCTACGAAGAGGAGAGATTATGTTATACCTTATAAGAGAGTTATCAATACAGTAGGGTGATCCTATAAAGAGAGATTTTGAAGTCAGTAAAGGAAGTGTGAAACTTGTTGAATAGGAATGCCTACTAACGCGATTGTTTGAAACAAAATCGAGTAGAACATGTTGTTGATGAATAAGTTGATGAGATGTTCGGTAATAAAGGTGATTTGAGTGCCGATGGATCTTAGTGAGGAGTGAATTAGTAGTAAAGATGGAACAAACTTTGGGAACAATTGAAGTCGTAGATGTGATGCCAAAGTAACGACGGGTATAAAAGAATAATTGTAGAGAATTTCTAACACCTATTGATGTGAGGAAGACTTTGTTGAAATTCCGAGTGGAATGATATTTGAACGCAAAAGACGTCATGGGATTGGGAGTAAAACCACGAGTTATGAATGTTATCGCGGTCTCTTGCTAATATGAGGATTTTGATTCAGAACGAGATGAATAGAAAGGTACGAGTATATTAGTGATTATGAAGTTGGAAGTACTTAACAGGTTTGTGATGCTAAGTGACTATGAAGCAGATTATGTAAAATGTTTGGATGTTGGTATCTCACTGACAAGATCCAATGAGAGGGAAGAGTGCGAGTTGTAAAGACTCAGAGTGAACTATTGGACTATGACGATGTTAATGAGTTTGGGTGCAAACTCGGAAAGGGACACTATTATGTAGTGACGACGGTTTATGCTTAAATATGGTTGTCAACTATCTATTGACAAATTTAGGACTTGATCACCCTAAATCTCTTGTTGGTAGTAGATGGAATCATATAAATGGGATGAACTTGTTTTGTTACCTTAATGGTATAAGTTGTGATGGATATTAAACCGTGAAAATAATCACTCACCATGTTGTGTGAACTTATGAAGAAGTGAATATGAAAGAGTGCAATATAATGGACAATGACTTAAGACGGGTAATCAGAGTCGCGCAGCGAAAGTGTGATGTGGAGTAGTGTTATGAGTACTACTCGTGGGCAGTGAGGAATTAATATGTCGGAAGCCTATGTAGAGAACATGTATTGATCTATATGTTGGATTAGGATCTAGTAGATGTAAGGATGTTGTGCCGGAGAATCAGAACCCTTTTGAATAATTGCCGAGATGATGAATATGTTATTGTGGCTGTACGTAGTTAACGAGTATGTATTCGGCGAAGTTAAGACGATGGGTTGATACCATATGATGCTATAATAATTTTGTGCTGTTGTAAGATGTTGTTGTAGATTCCAGATATAATAAGGGATTATACTCTAAGAAGGATGAGGTTGATTTAATTCTTAGAGAAGAGCGGAACTCAATTTGAGCTATTTTGTAAGAAATGGTGTATTGAGGCTGATGAATGTGATTATAATTATTGTGTGCACTCGTTCTAATGGTTAGAATGTTTAAATAGAGTAAGTAAATCAGGGATTTATGTATGAGTGCGAGTAAGTATTGCTAAGTGGTAGATTTTTGGTACTTTGTATGATAAAGAATGATTCTTGAACGAACGAGTAAAGAGGGCCAAAGTTGGATATAACTAAAAAATCTAATTGGTAATGATGGTTGTAATGAGTAATCAGAATAGTGCAGCAAAAGCGGAGTGTAACTTGTTAGACAATTACTGGTGTGACTTGAGTGGAGTCAGATAGTTGAAATTCAATAGTATGAAGAATACGATTATTGAGTTTTCTTGAAAGAAGCAGTTGGTGAAAAGTGTACGTATTATTTCATCGTTCAAATGAAAAAGTATGTTTAAGAATGGTACGTTCGGTAGATGGAATACATTACTGCAGTGTTGATCAGGTGTGGTCATACCATGGTTCTGTAATTATATTATCCAGTTATTGAGCGCATTGTATGGGATGTACCTCAATGTTCTTTTGTCGTTAACCTTTTGGAGGTATAGCGAGTGGTACACCTATGAGGTGGTCGAATGCGACGTAAGAGTTGAGATTGAATGCGTGAGATGTACTTTCTATTGGTTATGTCAAATGAATTTTGAGGATCGACTAGGGAAATGTTACTTGGGAACTGGAGAGTCAGATGAAGGACTCCTATCTGGAACTTTTCACTTTAAGTATGTTTTCGAGGACGAAAACTCTTTTAGTGGGGGAGAGTTGTAACACCCCGTAATTTCATAAATTAATTTAATTAAGTTAAATTAATTATTTGGAAATTATTTGATTATTTAGTAATTAAAATTGGATTTTGGAAGAATTATGGGAATTATTGTTATTAGGTCGTGACGTAGTTAGTAAAAGGGGAGGTGCCAATGGAGAGGCCTTACTAACTAATTATCCTATTTTTTTTTATAAAATAGAGAAATTGTGAAAATAAGGAAAAAGAGAAGCAAAAGAGGAAAAGAGAAGGAACGTGAAAGGGGAGAAGAGGAGGAAGAGAAGAATTCAAGATTCTTGGCTAAGGTAAGGGGTGACTAATCCATTTAGCCTATATTATCAGTTTAATGATGATAGGATTGATTACGTAGGTTTTGTATCTCAATTGGATGTGTGTTAGATTTTGGGAATTTTTGGGGTTTTGGAACTTATAGGGCAAATTGGATGTGTTTGTGATGACATGAATGATGTATGATTTATGTACAATGGATAGAATTGATGTGTGTATTTGAATAATTACATAATGTTGGTATTGAACTTGAAGAATTAGGACTCATAATGATTTTCTAGTGTGTAAAAGATGGGTTTTTGGGGGTTTGAAGGTAGAATCCCGTAGCAGAAGAAAAATACAGATTTTGACACTTCTTCAGTGATGTAACCGGTTACATGGTTGAGGTAACCGGTTACATCGAAGAAAAATAGGGTATTTTCACTACTGAAACTGATGTAACCGGTTACATGAATGATGTAACCCGTTACATCACAGTGTTGGCAGTTTTTTTCAAAATTTTAAAAATCCATAACTGTTGATCCGTAAGTCCGTTTTGGGTGTCGTTCGAAGCGTTAAGAAGTTAACGAAATGCTCTTTTTGATGAAAATAAATTGATTAGCACTAGATGATTTAATTATTATGTGATTGTGAAAATGACATGTAATTGTATATGTGTATGTCATGGAGTAATGTTATTTAAGAACAATATGTATTGGTGTTGTGTACTATGTGCTAATTGTGATACATGAAATTGATGAATGATAAATTCTATGCATTGTAGTGATTATTACATGATAAATGCATATTGTACAAGTGGTGGATAATTTAATATGTTGAATTATGGTGATGTGCGTAAATATCAGAATCGCATAGATAATTCTTATTTGCATATGTTTTTGGTAATTGTATGTATACATGAGGCTTAAGTTTATCAAATGTAGATGTTGTTTTTGGTGGTTGTTGAGGATGACATTGATTGTCTTGTATGCAATATGTCATTTGTGATTGATAAAGGCTATGTGATTGTTATGGTGATAATATATTTTTGTGTTAAATGTATTATGTTGTGGTGTATATCAAATGGTTGTGATATGAGTATGCTTAGTGTGTTGTGGATGGATGATTATGAACTGTTGGTGGATGTTGATGATGAGCATGTCGTGGTTGATGCATGCATTTCATAATCATTATGTGGCTGATTCTTGACGATGGTGGATCAGTGGTAGCTAATTCCCATTGTGTGGAATTAGTGAGTGGGTGTCGATGTATCCTTGACGATGGTGGATCAGTGAGATGGGTTCGTCCCATGATTGGTACCACATGCATTAGTTGCATTGCATTAGGTTGTGTGCATAATTATAACATGAATGGAAGTTGTCCAATGTTATAATTCATATGTGTTTGATATGAATGGTTGTGTGTGTTTGATTAACTGTTGTGTATTTGAAATACATGTGATGATCGGGTGAATAATAATTGTATGCATAAAGTCATTGCATTTATATTTGTGTTGTTATAACATGATTGGAAGATTTCCAGTGTTATGTCGTGGTGATGTAATCGGTTGTATTTTTCGTAACTATTGATGGATAATCTAAAAATCTAAATATGTTGCAATTGGGTGAATAATCTGCTTATGATATATTGCCGTTATGAACTTATAATATAGTTCTTAATTGCTTGCTCCATTCAAATCAAAATCAAATGCTTTTCACACCTCCTTTTCAAATACTTTCAAAACAAGGCTACGCTTATTTACAAGCTAAAGTCCTTAACAAAGTCTATTACTATTCACACACTACACTTCAAACATTTTGAAAACAAAGCGAGCTAAGCAATTAAGAGCCCATGGATAACCATGGATACGAAGGGTGCTTACACCTTCCTTTTGTATAACCTACCCCCCGAACTCAATCTCTTTCAAAGGTCTGTCATGTTCTTTTTGCCTTTCCAATTGGATAAAATAAAAGTCAGTGGCGACTCTTGCTATCCGCAACATTTAAGAAAGTCAGTTCTTCCACCGTATTACAGAACTGGCGACTCTGCTGGGGATATATTCGAATAAAAGAGGGGTTACCTTAAAGTTTAGGATCACTTAAATGTTTTCTATTGTTTTTTTTGCTTGCTTTATTTTGAAGGTTGCTTGGGATTTAAATGAAGGACGAATCCTATACCCGGATTCAAGTACACTTAAGATAGGAGTGGCATAGTCATGGCGACCTCTTTCACATATGTGGGAGATGAGTCAATATGAAGTTCACACTTGAGTTAGGACTCCATAGATATATGCACACCTTTTTCAAATGAGGGAGGTCTATGTATGTAACTTTGGGTGCGCCGAAGCGTAAGGACCTTTAGTTACCCTTTAACCCATCTTGGCCTTTAGGACGTAGTGGGGGGGGGGGCTACTCTTGACAAATGTTGAGGGCCTAGTCGCTACCCGATACTACAACTCAGATAGGTTCTTTCTTAAAGTATCATTGCATGATGCGAATGTATCATGTCCGAGGGTGCTTTAGAAGGACTGACAATTCTGGGTAACCCGGTAGAACCTGTTGCTGATTTCATCCTTATCCTTAGAAGTACCTATTGGGGAAGGGTAGTCACCTGGTCATACTTCATGCAAGCCTTTAAACTTAAGGACTCTTGTGTGACTTGTTTGTTATCTAACCCTTTGATTTCCTTGCAGGTTTTACTTGTAGGACTTATTTGTCCGTACTACCTTATGTTCTTCCTTAATGCATAACATTTGCATGACATCATGACATCATAACATAGCATATTAACTAACCCTTTCAAGGATCTTAGGAATTTAGGACGCACAATTTCAGGTGCTCTTATCAAGGACTGAATTTCTATCAAGGGGCAAGAGGATTTATTTTCCTCTAGCCACATACCTTCCAATTCAGAGACTCAGTACCTATCAAGGGGCAAGAGGATTTATTTTCCTCTAGCCATGTATCTTCAAATTCAGAAGTATCCCGAATCAGAGGCTATGACCCACTCGATATGGTAAGCTCGATTCCCATAGAAGAACGTCCAAGAATCATAATTCTTCAGACAAAGACGCGACCAAATCATTTTCTAATGTTGCTAACTAAATTCTTAAAGATCCTTGAAAAGATTGCATTTGCATTCATAACATCACATAGAACTAACTTTTCCTTTTAGGTTGACCAACTGGTTAGACAAATACCGTCAACAAATCAATCTCTATCAGATGAACATTCTGGAAGCTTGACCCCCAGACTTCTGATATACATTCCGGAAGCTCGAACCCCAGACATTCTGAAAGTTCCAATCAGATGAACATTCTGGAAGCTTGATCCCCAGACTTCTGAAACATTCCAATCAAATATACATTCCAGAAGCTCGAACCCCGGACATTCTGAAACATTCCAATCAGATGAACATTCTGGAAGCTTGACCCCCAGACTTCTGAAACATTCGAATCAGGTATACATTCCCAAAGCTCGAACCCTGGACGTTCTGAAACATTCTTATCATAAATACATTCCGGAAGCTCGAACCCCGGATACTCTGAGTCTCTACACCAGTTCCACAACAACGACGCAAGCCAGATGCACCTAAGCGTCAATTCACCAAAATTAACATGTCATTAGATCAGGCGTTGCAACATCTGTTGAAGGCAGGAATGATTACTGTGAGGGATCCTCCTCAACACATCAACACTTCCTCTGCTAAACACAATCCAAACGTGTGATGTACCTACCATTCCAATAGTCCCGGGAACGATACCAATAGTTGCTTGGCATTAAAGATCAAGATCCAAGACATGATCGATGCTGGTGAAATTGAGTTCAATCCTCCTAAGACCCCTATGGTGATCACTGCTCCCATGCCTAATCATGACAAGACTGATTAATGTCTAGAAGGATGGACTATCGGTTCATTAGCTCTACTTTCATTTGCAATCTCTTTTATGTTTGTTGAAACATTCGACTTATGATAGACATTATCTGTTTTAATAATCATTATCAGTGCATTGCATATGTATGTCTTGAATAAATTATTTCGCTATCACTCACTTTAAATTATGTCTTTACTTTGCATATGTTTTGTGATATTCAACTCCTGCCAAGCTGTAAGCCTTTTAAGGGAGGATGACGAAAATGATACTGCAACCTCATACAGTGATGCTTTTGAACAGACTATGCTGACGATGTACAGGTATTGTTTCAATTCCTAAACAGTGGAGATATAAGGATGTTAATCCCTCGTCAACCCCTTCGAGCCTAAGGAGTAGAAGTTTTCTTTCTTGAACAATTAAAAACCCTTAATCATAACCTGGGGCAGGGTAGTTACTCAGTTAACTCAATTATACTAGCCGTTGTTTACACAAATAATGATGGGTTCCCGTGACCATTAAGTAAGGCAGTCAATATCCATCAAAAAGAAGAAAAAATATGTTAAGTCAAAACCTATGAAGGAGACTTATCAAAAATCAAAATATTCCGCTGACTGTAATCTCAAAATAAACAGTTCAGGCAAAAGTTAGGGATAACAAAATCAAAGTTAAAAGGAGGTTGCTAAAAAATTTCCTCAACAAAAGAAAACATTTCAAAAGAGGTCACTACAAATCCTCGACAAAAGAAAAAGAATTACAAAAAAGGGACGACTGCCTGTCCAAATAAACTGCCGGTGCTTTAACCATCATCAAATGTCAATGATATGACTTCAAGCTCTGCTAGGACTTAAACGCAAAGTTAACTGAGCATAGGATCGAAGAACATCATGAAGATTGGGATGGGTACAAATAAACTTTGAGCCACTATCCTTTGTTTCTTAAACCATGAACCAAGCCATGTTACAACCCTTGAAAGTCCTAACTGAAGCATGGTTAGTTTGAAAGCATACTGTCACCAAAAAGGTATCCTAATTCCTTAAGGTTTGCCAAAAATGCTGGGTTGATATCTCGTTTTACAAACGTCACGTTTTTAAACATCACGCTTTTATATCTTCTATTTTAATGTTTTTCAAAAATCAAGACAGACATATGCATTGCATCTTATGAATTCATTATTAAACATATCTTGCTACATAATTCCAAATGTTAGCAACAGGAAGAATCTGCACAGGGTATGACTAATGACTAACAGTTATCGCGACAGACAAAATCACTTCAAAGGCAACATCTCCTACAAGGGGCATGACCCAGTTTATCCAGTCGATCTGGGGAAATTAGGTCAAGATTCCGAGAATCTCTCAAGAATGCCAAACAATCAGGGGCATGCATCCAAGTGGGTCTGAAGCTACTTCCCAATTAACATGGGGCATTGTCCTAAGTCTATGATTACTGGGGGCAGGTCATCCATAATACACATCTCATAAAGTCCCCGCGAGGCGAATCTCTCCAAATTCCCTAATAGCCGGGGCAAAGCTATGAAAGGCATGTTGAACACTTTGATCAATACTCATTAGTGTGTTCCAATCAATACGAGTCCAGGAATGACAGCTACTATAATCACTGGGGGCAATGTTCAAGTCATCCATGCCTTCCCAACAGAGCCGGTTTCACAAGATCATATCCCCACAGAGTAATCCTTAAGAAGATATCTTCAAATGTTCCCATCCCAACAGAGACTTAGTTCCTCAACGAAGTTTACATCTTCGACACTGCCGGTTCCCCGACACGTTTCTCTTCTTCAAATAGGGTTATTCATCTCTCTTATCCCCAGTCAGGGTACATCAAGATCAATCATTCAAATGGTTCCCATCCCCAAGCAGAAATCATAAATCCCCAGCTGAGCATCTTCAAAACAAGATCAGACATCAAAATCACAATGATATGGAGACTTATTTTCTCAATCAAGAAGGAATCATGAATAAACTCCAAACGGCATAAGCCGTGTTCATACATCATATATCACATATATATCCATACATTGCAAACAGCGTCTCATGATAAACTCATACATACAAGTTTCTCATTTATTTTGAGAAACTTATCACATAATACATGCATCATGACATTGCATAAAGATTAACTTTACCTTTTTCAGAATACAGGTACAAAAAGATAAACAAAATCTCCAATCTTCAAAGATCTAATCCAGTTACTATGAACGGTACTGACACAGTCAACTCTCAAAGATCTAATTCTATCATCACAAACGGTGTAGACATGGTCATCTCTCCAAGATCTAATTCAGTTACTACGAACGGTACTGACACGGTCAATTCTAATAGATCTAATTCTATCATCACGAACGGTGTAGACACGATCATCTTTCCAAGATCTAATTCAGTTACTACGAACGATGCTGACACGATCAACCTACAAGGATATAATTCTATCATCATGAACGGTGTAGACACGATCATCTTCCCAAGATCTAATTCAGTTACTACGAACAGTGCTGACACGATCAACATTCAAAGATCTAATTCTATCATCACGAATGGTGTAGACACGATCATCCTTCAAGGATCTAATTCAGTTACTACGAATGGTGCTGACACGATCAATATTCCAAGATCTAATTCTATTAGTACGAACGGTGTAGACACGATCATCTTTCCACGATCTAATTCAGTTACTACGAACGGTGCTGATACGATCAATCTCCAACAAACACTTCTCAATACATCAAGCTCAAAAACAGCCTAACGTACGACTCATTCTAGTACTTCTCAATACAAAGGATCCAGTCTAGCGTATGACTCATCCTAGGATACAACCTGACGTACGGTGTATTTTGACAACTATCAACACAGGGGATCCGGTCTAACGTACGACCCATCCTTAAGCCTAACGCACGACTCTCCAGACATTTATCAATGCAAATTGGATCCGGTCTAACGTACGACCCATATTTCAGCCTAACGCATGGCTTTCCAGACATTTAACAAAGAAAATTGGGTCCAGTCTAACGTACGACCCGTCCTTCAGCCTAATGTACGACTTTCTAGACATTTAACAATGTAAATCGGATCCGGTCTAACGTACGACCTATCCTTCAGCCTAATGTACGGCTTATCCAGACATTAATCAATGCAATCGGACCTAGTCTAACGTATGACTCGTCCTAAAGTACAGCCTAACGTACGACCTACTTTGACACTTATTAATACGGTGGATTCAGTCTAACGTACGACTCATGCTAAGTATATCCTTCAGATACAGTCTAACGAACGACATATTCTGATTCTTAAGTCTATCAAGCTGGATGGCATCTTTAAGCCCATCTCCGATAACTTTCTGTCAACATCCAGAAGGAATCTTCAAGCCCATCTTCGACAAAAGTCCCTACTTCAGCTAGGGCAAATTCCTGGGTATTCTAGTGTTCAATCCTCTTCTACCTTCAGATTCCGACAGGCACACATGCCAATCTACATCCCGAGATATAAAAAGATTGAATAGGGGCAACTGTCATACCCCAAAATTTACCCATCACATTTTCCTACTCAAACTCATACCAAAGTTCAAAGACTATAGGACACACTCTCCTAAATAATAACCCTCAAACTAGGGTTTTGTCTCTCTCCATGTAAAATCAGGTTCTGATACCTCAAATGGATCTCATGGCCTCTCATATGCTTCAAAGGGTCCTCATGCCAAGTTTCAAGCTCTGATTCATAGGATTGCTCAGTCAACTGCTCAAATGATCAATAGTCGACTAGTTTGACCTAAAAGTCAACTATGGTCAAATTGCAGTCAAAATTCCTGATTTTTGGTCAACATCAACATTCTAATGTTATATTCATCATTTGATCAAAGGTTGATCATGATTCATCAAGAAAAGATCAAAAATCCACAAAAATACAAAGTTGCTAAATTAGGGGTTCTAGGTAAAAGTCAACTGAACTTTGACCAGCCATATCTCTCTCATAATTTCTCAAAAAATTCCTCAACCAAAGCTCGATCCCAAGGAAATTTGATTCTCTACAACTTTGATGTTGGGCCCAAGGTCAAGAAATGCATCCGCATAAGAGATATGAGCCAATACATTACAGGTCCTTCTAGAAGATCGCAAAAAGCTGGTTTTTCTCAGAAGCCATATCATAAAGATAAAATATTCAAATGAAAAATATGTTCGAAAGTGGTTTGTAGAGGACTTCTTGGGCTTTCCAAAAAGTCATAGAAAACCTTCATGGGATCATTATTGAGAGAGTTATAGATTGCTAAAGTTGGACAATTTTGTGGAAAAAAGCATGAAATCTTAAGTGGGGAATTTTGGATTTTTAAGCAATGGGCCTACCAACTTGAAATTCTCACGTGGTTATAAGCTTATAAAAGGCCCATTAACCAATTATCCTTTATTTCTTGATTTTATTTCATTTTTATTTGAATTAAGTCACTAAAATTCAAATAAATCAAATAAAATCATGATTAAATGATGAAAGATTGTGAGATTGATTTTCTACTTTTATTTGATCTAAAAATCATCTTGAGGACCCACCAAATGATCTCATAAAATATTATGATTTTTATTTATTTATTTTTGAATTTATTTCACATAAAATTCAAGATTAAATCAAATAAAACCATTCAAAATGATGTGATTGATTTTTTGTGATCCAAATTGATTCACGAGGCCAAGGCAAACGTAGAAGGCAAGATTGAAAAATAAAGTGATCAACATAGAAAATTTCCATGCAAACAAAATCAAATTCTTTTCATTATTTCCAAAGATTCAATCTCATGATTCTTTCCAAGTTTAGTTGCCCTAATCTTTCCTCTATATTAGTACAAATTTACCAAAGGCAAAGGACACGAAAATTAGGAGAGAAAAGAGGCTAGGGTTCCAAAGTCCAAAATATCAAAGAATGGTGTAAAATTCGTGTGCCTCCTCCAGACGGTTTCAAAGGTTCTAATCTATCCTTTTCCATTCCTAAGATAGAAAAAGGTAAGAGCACGCTTATATTTGGTATTCATGTTGCTTGGAATGCATGTATCATGTTTAACATATTCATTCATATCTTGAAAATTTCGTATTGCAATTTCCCATGCGTTTTAATGTAATTTGTTTATGTTTATGAGCTCCTGGGGACATTTAGAGGAGGTTTGAATCATTGGAATCAAGCTTTGACGTAAGGATTGAGAATCACCATGGTTAGGGCATCACCACGGCATGCCTTCGAAACTCCATGATGCGGTTTGAAGGAAAATTTGCAGGTAATTCTGCAGCTATTTCCACAACAAAATCCGGAGGTCCCTCAAGGAAGAAGATGAATAGTGTGTTTGAAGGTTTGACTGCCACGCGTGCCATAACCTTGCGTCGCTATTGGCTGTTCAACAACGCAACATACTTAGCCACTAGAAGCGCTTCTTATCCTTGCAAACCAGGGCCTCCGTTGTACACCCTCAAATCTCATCCATTGGATCCAGCGACTAGCAAATCAAACGCCCAAGGATGTGCTGCACACCATGGACCTCCACAAGCATACCACACCTGATCCAGAGCTAAGATTTCTAATTTTTTTAATAATTAATTGCATATTTCTCATATCATTTGTTTTAATAATTATAAGTTATTATTAATTATTTTCTTCTTTCTAAAAACATATTAACTAAAAATGTTTTATTTTAACTATTAATTTTAATCGAAAACTCGTTTTTAATTTCATCAAAATTATTTCTTTAACATTTAAAAATTGATTGTTTTGCACATTTTTTTTTATCAATTAAATAGTTAATTTAAAACATCAAAATTGATCATTTTTGCACATAATTTTAAATCAATTATTTTAATTAGGATTTAATTGATTAATTAAGATTATAATAAGTAGATCCTTCATACACTAACCTTCCTTTTTTTCTTTTCATTCTTGATTTTCAGGATTGGTCGAAGGTTCGACGACGATTCAAGCTATTTAAATATTCTTGAATTAATTATATTTTCTTTAATTTCCGTCTTTATTTTCCGCAAACCCCCACAGGTGTTTATTGTAAAATCCCCCACCCACAAAACTGTAATAGCATAGGTTTTACTTTCCGCACTTTAATTTCTGCACAATATTTACTGCGTGGTTAGTAATTAGGGAGTGCAACCCCCGAATTGAATTAGAATAATTTATACATGATAAATAAATCGAATACAATCACGTGATTGCTGCACACACCCACCTTTAGGGTAACTCCTCTCACTGTTGCCTTTCGATCAGAATAGTAAAGTCCCTTCGAGCGTAAGGACTCCTTAGCCTGTTGCCTTCGATAAAATCATCATAGTCCCTCGATATAAAGATCATAGTCCCTTCGAGTTGCCTACGATAAATATGATCTCGTCCCTCGATGTTACCTCGATAAATGATGATCGTCCCTTCGAATGCTAAGGAGTCTTTACATGTTGCCTAAATGACTATTATATCCTTCCCTTAGACTACCAGCCCTCTTTATGGTAGGGACAGTCTTATGGCGAACGATACTCTCGATGACCCTTTCAAATCCAATGAAAGACTTCCTGCCCTCTCATGGTATGGATAGACCCTTTCGCCCGAAAGACTTAAAGAACATGAAACCTAAACTTAGGGTAGGTAGTTCTTAATTGCTTGCTCCATTCAAATCAAAATCAAATGCTTTTTGTTAGAACAAGATTTGTTCTTATCAATTATCTTAGTTTTGATGATAACAATAATATGAATTTTGCTTAAGATAATATGGTACTCTAATCCAATGCAATTTCCCTTTCAGGAAATATATATAAAGAGTACGCATAATTCAGCGCTCAGAAGTTGTGTCTCAAATGGTTCAGCATGCAACATCAGAACATGGTCTGGCAAGACATCAGAAGATGGTCGAAGCAGAATCAGAACATGGGTCTATGGAAGCATCAGAAGAACATGAGATCAGAAGCACTGAAGATCAGAAGATGGTATCACGCAACAGAAGCACTTCAAGATCAGAAGATCAGAAGATGCTATGCACCAAGCTGTTTGACTCTGATGATATTCAAACGTTGTATTCACAAACATCAGATCAGAAGGAAGTACACGTGGCAGACTACGCTGACTGACAAAAGGAACGTTAAAGCTACTAAAGGCAACGTCAGTAGACACAGCGTGAACAAGGCTCGAGGTAGTTGACAAAAGCGTATAACATTAAATGCAATGCTGTACGGAACACGCAAAGCATTAAATGCACTCAACGGTCATCTTCTCAACGCCTATAAATATGAAGTTCTGATGAGAAGCAAGGTTACCAATTCTTAACAACTCTGAACGAAAATAAACTTGCTGAAACGCTATTCAATCAAAGCTCAGAATCTTCATCAACTCACTACATTGCTGTTGTAATATCTTAGTGAGATTAAGCTTAAACGATAAGAGAAATATCACAGTTGTGATTATCGCTTTTAAGAAGCATTTGTAAACTCTTAGAATTGATTACATTAAGTTGTAAGGAACTAGAGTGATCGTGTGATCAGTATACTCTAGGAAGTCTTAGCAGTTGGCTGAGCAGTTTGTAACTAGAGTGATCAGGTTGATCAGTAGACTCTAGAAAAGTCTTAGAAGTTGTCTAAGCAGTTGTTCCTGGAGTGATCAAGTTGTGATCAGAATACTCTAGAAGACTTAGTCGTGGACTAAGTGGAAAACCATTGTAATCCGTGCGATTAGTGGATTAAATCCTCAGGTTGAGGTAAATCATCTCTGCGGGGGTGGACTGGAGTAGCTTCGTTAACAGCGAACCAGGATAAAAATAATTGTGCAATTTATTTTTATCGTCCAAGATTTAAAGTCACACTTATTCAATCCCCCCCTTTCTAAGTGTTTTTCTATCCTTCAATTGGCATCAGAGCGCCGGTTCTAAGGTGCAAGCACTTAACCGTGTTTAGAAAAGATTCAGGAAGAGAAAAACGCTTCAGTAAAAGATGGTTGATGAAAGTGAAAAGTCTACACCTACACCTGCATCTACATCTGGCTCTACTGAGCAATACAACGGTAACAATGGTTATACAAGACCGCCGGTATTTGAGGGTGAAAACTTTGAATACTGGAAAGATAAACTGGAAAGTTACTTTCTTGGTCTAGATGGTGATCTATGGGATCTTCTGATGGATGGTTACAAACATCCAGTAAATGCCAGTGGCGTAAAGCTGACAAGGCAAGAAATGAATGATGATCAAAAGAAGCATTTCAGGAATCATCATAAATGCAGAACTGTTTTGCTGAATGCTATTTCTCATGTTGAGTATGAGAAAATATCAAACAGGGAAACAGCCTATGATATATATGAGTCCTTGAAAATGACTCATGAAGGAAATGCTCAAGTCAAGGAGACAAAAGCTCTTGCCTTAATCCAGAAGTATGAAGCCTTCAAGATGGAGGATGATGAAGACATTGAAAAGATGTTTTCGAGATTTCAAACTCTGACTGCTGGATTGAGAGTTCTTGACAAAGGATACACCAAGGCTGATCATGTGAAGAAGATCATCAGAAGGTTACCCAGAAGATGGGGTCCTATGGTGACTGCATTCAAGATTGCAAAGAATCTGAATGAAGTTTCTCTGGAAGAGCTGATCAGTGCCTTGAGAAGCCATGAGATTGAGCTGGATGCAAATGAGCCTCAAAAGAAAGGTAAATCTATTGCATTAAAATCTAATATCAAGAAATGCACTAACGCTTTTCAGGCCAAAGAAGAAGATCCTGAAGAATCAGAATCTGAAGAAGAAGATGAACTGTCCATGATTTCCAGAAGGGTAAATCAACTCTGGAAGAGCAAGCAAAGGAAGTTCAGAGGCTTCAGAAGTTCAAAGAAATTTGAACGTGGAGAATCTTCTGATGACAGAAGATTTGACAAGAAGAAAGTCATGTGCTATGAATGCAATGAGCCTGGACACTACAAGAACGAATGTCCAAATCTTCAGAAGGAAAGTCCCAAGAAAAAGTTTCATAAGAAGAAAGGTCTTATGGCAACCTGGGATGAGTCAGAAGATGATTCTGAAGACGAGCAGGCTAAATGTGCGCTGATGGCGACAGAAGATGACGGATCAGAATCTACATCAGAATCAGATTCTGAAGAGGTATTTTCTGAACTTACTAGAGATGAGTTAGTTTCCGGATTAACTGAACTTCTGGAATCCAAGTCTCAGATTTGTATTAAATACAAAAAGCTGAAAAAGCTATTTGAATTTGAAACAAAGAGGCTTGAATTGGAAAATTCTGAATTGAAAGATAAACTTTTAAAATTATCCAATGATGTTGGATCTCCTTCTAATTCAGAAAAATCCACTCCTAGTCTAAACCATATTCTGAAAGAATATGATTTAAGTTTCAGGAAGTTCTTATCTAGAAGTATTGGCAGAAGTCAGCTAGCTTCTATGATATATGCCGTATCTGGAAACAAAAGAGTTGGCATTGGTTATGAGGGTGAAACCCCATACAAACTTGAACCTGTTGATGAAATGAAAATCACATACAAGCCATTGTATGATCAGTTCAAGTATGGCCACTCCCATGATATTAGGCACACTTCACATGCTCAAAGTTTTCACATAACACACACCAAAAAGCATGTGACACAACATAGGAAATATCATGAAACTCATATTAAAAATTATCATGCTGTTCCTCCTATTGCTTATAATGTCAAACCCAAGTTCAATCAGAACTTGAGAAAATCTAACAAGAAAGGACCCAAGAAGATGTGGGTACCAAAGAAAAAGATTACTTCTTTTGCAGATTCTCTTGATAACAAAGAAGACAACATTCAACATGACATGACACCTGGACTCAAGTTGCTCTCAACACTTGAAGGGAAGAAAGATTGTCTTCCAAGTTCTGGTTCTTAAATCTGTTGAAGAAACTATGTTTGTAGGAATTCAGAAAAGAAGCTTATTAGTCTTGGAACCATCTATGATGTTTGCCTCTAAGGCTTTGATGTTTCTTTCTTGAGTATTCTGAATGCTCTAAATGCTACAGAATATACAACATTGAAACATTGATTGTGGACAAATCAATAAACATCTGTTTTGATGATAAACTTGTTTCTGATGAAACAAAGAGCTTAAGAATTTCTGCAGATACAGTTTTTGTCTTATCAGAAGCTGCAGAACAAAGAAGTGAACCTCCAGAAGCTGTGTATATCAGAAGTAATGGATCAGAAGATCATTCAGATTTATATCAGCACACTTCAGAAGGAGTGTTTCCAGAAGAGAAAGTATATCAGATCAGAAGCAGTAATCAGAATCTAAAGGCGTAAAATCTCTCTGATATTTACAGCTGTCATCTATTATCTGATGATGAACACGTGTCTGTACGGTTTGTACAAAGCGTGCAGTTGAAAAGACGCCGACCTAGGTAACTGTATTAAATCATTTCATTTACCACGTTCTCTCTCCTCACGTCACTCATCATTTAATAAAATTGATTTCCTTTGATTCTGGAACTGTTCAATTTATATTTCTTATTTTTTTAAATCCGTCTCTATATATTCTTTTCAAATCATATCTTACATCTTTTTCGCTCCCTTGTCTCTCTCTCCTTGCTTTCTCCCGTTTGAAAAGTTCTTAGCCGTTTTCTAAAAACCCTAATCGAAAACCCAGTTCGCTTCTCTTGCTCGTTTTTGGTCATTCTGCACCAATGGCTGCCTTCTCATCCCAAAATGCTGAGTCATCTGTTCCTCATCATCTCCAAGAAGAAACGTTGCAACTTACTCCTGTTGTTGCATGCTCTATTCCCAAAAACAAATTAGAAGTTCTATGTGAACTTATTGTTGACTTCGACAACCTTGAAGAACATGGATTTAATCTTAAAGAAGACATCATCTTTCAAGGATGGACCTCGTTGTTTGCTGAGTTCGTTGGCCCAGTTTATCCAGATCTTGTCAAGGAGTTCTGGGCACATGCTGTGGTTGCTCCAAAATCAATACTTTCTTTCGTCCATGGAAAGTCTGTTGTTATTACTGAAAACATCCTAAGAGTGATGTTTGATTTGAAGAACGCGGAAGGAGCTTTTGAAATCGATAAAAGGGAAGATTGGGAAGATATTCTATCCACTCTCTATTCAAATATCAAGAAAACAAAACACGTCAAGGAATTGAGAGATATCTACAAAATCTGGACAAAGATCATTCTTGGGTGCTTCTACCATAGGAAAGCGACACATGCCGCTGACTTCATAAACAATGAGCAAAAATATATTCTTTATTGCATTGCCACTCAGAAGAAGGTTGATGTGGTTTACATTATCTTCAACCATATGTGGAAAGCAGTAAAGGATTCCAGAAACGCTTTCAGAAAAGAAAATGGTGGAACTATCATTCCTTTTGGTAGAATCATTACAAACCTTCTGGTGCATTCCAAGATTGTTGAGAGTCTGGAATCTGAAGGTATTGTGAAAGACCTTGCTGTCACATCTGGGGCTTGTCTGAACGCATTCACTTTAAAGAGGATGAACGTGATTAAGGCTATCATTAAGACTCCTCAACCTCTTGCTGGAACAACAATCAGAAGAGAGCCAGTTCTAGCTGAATTCAAAACATTCTTCAATAGTGAGGTACCACAAGTCAGAACTAAGTATCTGAAATCACAAAAAGAGGATAAGAGTCTTAAAGATCAAGACAAAGGTGCTCCTATTAAAGTGAATCGTAAGAAGGAGGAAAGGACCAAAAGAAAGTTTGATCATCCTGCTGCTATCACCAATAAAGAAGTGATCCCAGAAGAAGTCATAGCAAAGGTTGCTAAGGCTGTCTCTGCTGATTTTGAGAAGAAAAAGAAGGAAGCTGAGAAAAAGAAGAAGAAGTCAAATAACGATGCTGAGATTGTTGAAGTTGTTGAGAAGAAGAAAATCAGAAAAAGGAAGATGATTATTCAAAGCTCAGATGAAGAAAATGCTGCTCAAGAGGCTGAGAATCAACCAGAAGTTCTGGCTTATGTCAGAAGGAAAGAAATCGCTAGCGGCAAAGCAAAGGTTATTGAAGAGCCGAAGAGTAAGAAGCAGAAAAAGACTGAGGATGTGGCCAAAGCTTTTCTGAGAGGTTCCAAAGGTATATGCATTTCTGAACCTAATTCTGTTCCTGCTGTTTGTTCAGAAGCTGCACCAATAGAGATTGTCCCTACACCTGAACCAGAAAAAGCCACATCAGAATCACCTGTTTTTGTCCATGTTCTTACACCTCCATCTTCTCCTTTAACTATTCCTTCCTCTCCACCTACCATAAATCCTGTTCTGGATATACCACCCCTTCAAACTCTCCTTCCATCTCAACCTTCTCTCAACGCCACTCTTGAACATACTCCCTCCACCTCTCAAAACAATCCTTGTGATTCTCCTTTTCCAACCTCTGCATCACATGAGCAGCTGCTCCGTGATTGCAACTACACTCCCAAGCCTCGTCCTGAAGCTGAAGTGGTAGTGTTAGATTCTGATACTGAAGCAGAATCTTCTTATAGGTTGGATAGAGAACCTCATCCGTACTTCACTTCCAAACCTGCCTTTTCAAAAACCCAAATAAAATCCCGCCCTGTATATCCTATTGGTGTAGTTTTTGAAAACATAAAGAGGAATCTCAGAAGTACCTTTGATACTCTCAGACTCGCTGAAAGTTCTGGATTGAATGATGTTGCTATGCGGAACTTCTGGAGGATCTTTCGCAGAGAATCAGATGCTCTGTTTTTAGAACTTCAGGAAGCCTGTGTAGCTGCTGCCCCACGGCCTCGTGGAATTCTGAGGAATTATGAAGACTTCTGGTTTGCTCGTCTCAAAGGAAGATATCTTTTGGAAGAGAAGCCCTTTGTGGATGAGATGGAACAGTTGAGACTGGCTGCTGCAATGGAAGCAAATCCATGCAGGGATATGGTTATCTTTATTCCTGACTATCCTGTTCTGCTAGGAGACTTCAAGACTCTCTTTGACTATCTGAGGGAAAACCCGTCTGAGAAAGATCCAAACTTGGTCATTCCAGAAGTTGTTGACCCACCAGTAGTTGAAGGTCCTTCTGCTCCAAGGAATCTAGCTGCCATTCTTCAGGCACTTGAGAATGGAGACTTGGAAATTCCTGCTGCAGAATATGGAGATGCTTCTATGCAAGAAGCAGATGCTGAAGATCATGTTGCCAAAACTGTTCCTGTTGAGGAAATCCCTGCAAATGATCTATCTATGGAAGCTGCAGATCAACATGCCATTCCTGTGGTTGAAAGCGGTGAAGCTTCTTCTGGTGAATCTTCTCGTCTTGAAAGGACTCTAGAAGAAATTCAGAAGAGACAGGATGAGCAAAGCTCACTCAATGATCAGTATAGTGCTTTCATGGTGAGGCAAGAAGGACACAACAATATGGTTCAAGAGATGCTGACCAAGATCTTGTCAAGACTAGGGCCATCTTAGATTGAGTCTGTGTTGTTTCTTTCTTCTCGTTGCATCTGTCTTTGTGCATCTGATCTTTCTTATCTTCATGTACTTCTGTACCTGCTGGTTGAACTTCAATGAAATCATCTTCTTCCTTCGTGTGTTTCGTTTTGTTTGTCTCTGAATCTTTTTTGCTTTTTGATGATATGACAAAAAGGGGGAGAAGATAAATGATAAATGATTTGATTAAATCTATCAGTTGCTGGGTAAAGCTCCCACACATCCACTAACAAGAACTGCAAGTTCTATATGGTTTAAGTGTTTTGCAGGTACAGAGAAGTGAAGTGAATCTTCAGAAGCAAACACTAGAAGCAAAACCATAAGAAGCGTTATTCTGTAAAAGGAATAAGCTCTTGGAAACTGAAGCAAGCTGAGTGCTGTCAAGCTTCAGAGATCAGAAGCAAGAAAGAAGAATGAATCAGAAGCACTGATAATAGAATTTGAATATCATTGTCTATCCTGTTCTGACAAAATTCTATTTGCTCTGATACATATAATGTTATGGCTCTGATACATTATCTGCTCTGATACATTATTTCAGCCTATATGGCTCTGATACATATAATGTGTTCAAACATACATTTTATGTTCTAACTCGTTCATGCTGACTTTTGTCGTTTAGTTTTTGTTCTGTAACATTTCAGGATGTAGAGATGCTCTGATGATGCTCTGGTACATTCAACAATGTTCTGATACAAATCTAGCATGAAGTGATGTTGGTAGACATTCAAAGTTCTGAAGCTATCCGAGGGAAGCAGAAATCAGAAGATGTGAATGTTCTAAAAGATCCAGAAAACTCAAGTTCTGAAGCTGTCCTGAATGGAAGCAGGAATCAGAAGCTGTGAATGTTCTGAAGATCAAAGAAATTCAAGTTCTGAAGCTGTCCTGAATGGAAGCAGAAGTCATAAGCTGTGAATGTTCTGAAGATCAAAGAAATTCAAGTTCTGAAGCTGTCCACGATGGAAGCAGGAATCAGAAGCTGTGAGTGTTCTAAGGATCTAAAGAAATTCAAGTTCTGAAGCTGTCCAATGGAAGCAGAAGTCAGAAGCTATGAATTCTCTGAAGGCAGAAGCTTATATGATCGTCTCTACCGAAATAATCAGGGAAGTCTTTTATCAAAGTTCTTCGAGTATTTATTTCAGGGGGAGATTATTTATCTCAGGGGGAGATTGTTAATCTCAGGGGGAGACATATTCATATGCTTATGCTATAGCTGTGTAATTTGTCTTTTGCCGTCTACTCTTTCTGATCGCAAATTCATATCATTTATATATGTTTTTGTCATCATCAAAAAGGGGGAGATTGTTAGAACAAGATTTGTTCTTATCAATTATCTTAGTTTTGATGATAACAATAATATGAATTTTGCTTAAGATAATATGGTACTCTAATCCAATGCAATTTCCCTTTCAGGAAATATATATAAAGAGTACGCATAATTCAGCGCTCAGAAGTTGTGTCTCAAATGGTTCAGCATGCAACATCAGAACATGGTCTGGCAAGACATCAGAAGATGGTCGAAGCAGAATCAGAACATGGGTCTATGGAAGCATCAGAAGAACATGAGATCAGAAGCACTGAAGATCAGAAGATGGTATCACGCAACAGAAGCACTTCAAGATCAGAAGATCAGAAGATGCTATGCACCAAGCTGTTTGACTCTGATGATATTCAAACGTTGTATTCACAAACATCAGATCAGAAGGAAGTACACGTGGCAGACTACGCTGACTGACAAAAGGAACGTTAAAGCTAATAAAGGCAACGTCAGTAGACACAGCGTGAACAAGGCTCGAGGTAGTTGACAAAAGCGTATAACATTAAATGCAATGCTGTACGGAACACGCAAAGCATTAAATGCACTCAACGGTCATCTTCTCAACGCCTATAAATATGAAGTTCTGATGAGAAGCAAGGTTACCAATTCTTAACAACTCTGAACGAAAATAAACTTGCTGAAACGCTATTCAATCAAAGCTCAGAATCTTCATCAACTCACTACATTGCTGTTGTAATATCTTAGTGAGATTAAGCATAAACGATAAGAGAAATATCACAGTTGTGATTATCGCTTTTAAGAAGCATTTGTAAACTCTTAGAATTGATTACATTAAGTTGTAAGGAACTAGAGTGATCGTGTGATCAGTATACTCTAGGAAGTCTTAGCAGTTGGCTGAGCAGTTTGTAACTAGAGTGATCAGGTTGATCAGTAGACTCTAGAAAAGTCTTAGAAGTTGTCTAAGCAGTTGTTCCTGGAGTGATCAAGTTGTGATCAGAATACTCTAGAAGACTTAGTCGTGGACTAAGTGGAAAACCATTGTAATCCGTGCGATTAGTGGATTAAATCCTCAGGTTGAGGTAAATCATCTCTGCGGGGGTGGACTGGAGTAGCTTCGTTAACAGCGAACCAGGATAAAAATAATTGTGCAATTTATTTTTATCGTCCAAGATTTAAAGTCACACTTATTCAATCCCCCCCTTTCTAAGTGTTTTTCTATCCTTCACTTTTCACACCTCCTTTTCAAATACTTTCAAAATAAGGCTATGCTTATTTACAAGCTAAAGTCCTTAACAAAGTCTTTTACTATTCATACACTACACTTCAAACATTTTGAAAACAAAGCGAGCTAAGTAATTAAGAGCCCATGGATAACCATGGATACAAAGGGTGCTTACACCTTCCCTTTGTATAACCTGCCCCCCGAACTCAATCTCTTTCAAAGGTCTTTCCTGTTCTTTTTGCCTTTCCAATTGGATAAAATAAAAGTCGGCGGTGACTCTTGCTATCCGCAACATTTAAGAAAGTCAGTTCTTCCACCGTATTGCAGAAGGAGATCAAATCTTTTTATTGATGAAAATTTGATTTTTTTTCTTGCACCAAAACTTTCCTTTTTTAAGCTCCACTCTATTTTCATGCTATTTATCCCGAGTTCTTGGCCCTTAGATGATGATTTTATCTGATTAAATGAGTGAGAATATTCCATGGCATCTTTTGTCATTTAAATTATGATTTTGTTTAATTTAATTTGAATTTAAGTGAATAAATTTAAGAATAAATGAAATAATATCATGAAATAAATAATATTTGGTTCATGGGCCTCCTATAAGCTTGGTATCACGTGGGAATCTCAATTTTATAGGCCCATTACTCAAAAGTTGGAATTTTGCCATTTAGAGTTTCACACATTTTCCAAATTTTACCCAACTTGCACTAGTCATAACTCATTCAATATTAATCATATGGAGATGATCTAGGACTTTTTGGAAAGCCCAAGGTGTCCTCTACAAGCCACTTTGGAACCTTATTGCATTTGGAGATTTTATCTTGATGATATCTGATGAATTATGTGAAAGTTATGGTTGATCAAGGTTCAATTGACTTTTAGTTCAAAAACCCTAAATTAGAAACTGAGTTTTGTTGATTTCTGAACTTTCCTTGATGAATAATGATCAACCCTTGATCAAATGATGAATATCATCTCAAAATGTGGATGTTGACCAAAAATCAAGAGTTTTGACTGTGATTTGACCATAGTTGACTTTTAGGTCAAATCAGTTGATTGTTGATCATTTGAGCCATTGACTGAGTAATCTTGTGAATCAAGGCTTGAAAACTGTTATGGAGATTCTTTGAAGCATATAGGAAACCATGAAGTCCACTTGAGACATTGTAATTTCAATATTCTTTGATGAACATCAAAACCCTAGTAGGAGGCCTACCACTTAGGAGAAGCTTAGCTTGATAAAACCTGAGTGTTCTTGAGTAGTTTGAGAACCCTAAGATATAAGGAGATCATAATATCTTGAAATATGATGGGAAAATTTTGGGTATGACAGCTGCCCCTGTTCAATCTTCTTAAACCTGAAGAGGTAGATTGGCATATTCGCCACTCGTGATTTGAAGGTGGAAGATGATTGAACACTAGAATACCCAGAAATTTGCGCTTGCTGATGTAAGAAATGAAGATGGAGATGGGCTTAAAGATTCCATCGGGGATGGGCTTAAATTTGCCATCCAGATGTAGACGGAGCATTGTCGGAGATGGGCTTAGAGATGCCATCTAGATGTTGATCAAGATGTTTGTCTAAAGCAGATGCTTTTTAGACTGAATCATATGCATTGATTGTATCTGAAGGAGAGATTAATCAAAATAAAGTAATGTCTTACAGAAGACTACCTAGAGAGGTTCTTGAAAAGGGTAGATAACTGGCCTAAAGAAGACTATGATAACTGAGGTAAAGAAGATTAGGTTTTAAACAAAGCTCGGGAAGAATTGTCTTAGAGAAGACTGACTAAAAAGTTTCCTGAAAGAGTAAGTGATATATTAGAAAAGTCTAGATAAGTATTTAAAGAATATTACCTAAAGAGGCTGAGACATGTCTTAAACAAGAACACCTAGAAAGGCTCCTAAAAAGGATATGAAGCGTCTTAGAAAAGACTACCTAGAAAGGCTATGATACATTTTAAACAAGACTGACCTAGAAAGGATCCTAGAAAGGATATGATACGTCTTAAACAAGACTGACCTAGAAAGGCTCCTAGAAAGGATATGATACGTCTTAAACAAGACTGACCTATAAAGTCTCCTAGAAAGGATATGGTATGTCTTAAACAAGACTACCTAGAAAGGTTCCTAGAAAGGATCTCATAAAAGACTACCTAGAAAGGCCATAGAAAGGATATGAAACGTCTTAGAAAAGACTACCTAGAAAGGTTCCTAGAAAGGATGATAAATGTCTTAGAGAAGACTACCTAAAAAGGTTCCTATAAAGGATAAGAAACATCTTAAACAAGACTACCTGGAAAGGTTCCTAGAAATGATAAGAAATGTCTTAAAGAAGACTATCTGGAAAGGATCCTAGAAAGGATGAGAAAGGTCTTAAAGAAGACTACCTGGAAAGGTTCCTAGAAAGGATGAGAAGTTCTTTGATTGTGAAATGACCTGAAAAGGCAAAATTAGTTTTATGCAATGTCATGATGCATGTATTGTGTGATGAGGTTCTCGAAATAAACGAGAATGCTGAATGTTATGTATGTATTGTGAATGACGCAGGGATGTACTATATAGTCGAAGCATATTAGTAGCTTTGTATAGCAATTGCTGGTAGAGAAAATAAATCTTTGCATGCTGCCGGAGATAATGACAAGGTGGTTGAGAATTCCTGTCTTCCGTTCGAGGATATCCAGTTGGGGATTTTTGATCTTCACTTGGGGATGAGAGTAACTTGAGTGATCTGATCCTGATGTATCTTGGGGACAAGAGAGAAGAATATTCTCCTGATATACTATCTGATCGAGCTTCAGCTGTGAGTGTCAACTTTTACTAGGGATAGTGAGTTTGAATAAAATTTGCTAGAGAAGAGAGTTGTATCAGGGAATTTGCAGTGTTGGAGACGTACACTCCGTCGGGGAACCAGGTCCTTGTTGGGAAGAAATTATTGGAAGATAACTTCCTGAGGATTGCTCTGTGGGGATATTTTTTGTGAAAACAACTCTGTGGGGGAAGATTCCCTGAGATTTAAATTTTTCATTGCCCCATGTCTTCAAGTATTTCGTTACTTGCTGTTGAAAAACACTTTCTAAACCATATATGGCCCTTTGCATATGCGAGTCCATCTGCCCCTAGGATCGGTAGCCTGGTATACCTGATGCTTGAAGTTCTTACATTCATAACATTGGATGAGAGAGTGCTATTGACACAATTTGATACTAGTGACTAAGTGGCTTTAGCTGATTAATGCAACATGCCCCAAGTGATAGACTAGCCTTTTTGATTGTTCAACGCCCTTGAGAAATTTTATGAGTCGTGACCAGGTTGCCCCTGGTAGATGGGGTGATAATATGTCATGCCCCTTGTATATACAAGCTTTTTAGCTGACTGAGTCAGGTGTACGAGACGTCTCTGCAACTTTATCTGTCGGGAGGACTTTTAGTCATTAGTCATACCCCATACAGATTCTTCTTGATGTTAAAGATTTGAAATTATGTAGACAAGATCGTTTTATAATGACTGTAATACGGTGAACTGACTTTATTTGAAATGTTGCGGTAAGCAAGAGTCGCCACCAACTTTTATTTTATCCAATAAGAAAGGCTAAAAGAACAGGAAAGACCTTTTAAATAAAAAACTGAGTTCGGGGGGTAATTTATGCAAAGGGAAGGTGTAAGGCACCCTTTGCATCCATGGTTTTCCATGGGCTCTTAATTGCTTTGCTCTTTAGTTTTGAAGCCAAAAGTTCAGAAATGTAGAAGAAGAGAAACAAGGACTTTAGCTCGTAAATGAGCGTAGCCTTATTGAAGTTTTTAAGATGAAGTGTAATAAAAGATTTTTAAACCAGAGCAAAGCAATTAGGGGCAAATTACCTGGTTAGATGAAAAATGTTCTTTAGCCTTTCAGGGTGAAAGGGTCTATCCATGCCATAAGAGGGCAGGAAGCCTTTCGTTTGGATGTTAACGGGTCATCGAGTTATCATTCGCCATAAGACTGTCCCATGCCATAGAGAGGCAGGTAGTCTAAGGGAAGGATCAGAATAGCCTTTCGTTAGGCAGCCAGAGGACACCTCAGCCTTTCGTAGGCAACTTCCGAGGGACGAGATCATATTAGTGTATCGAAGGCAGCATCATTAGGGACTTATGATCTTTGCATTAATCGAGGCAACATGGCTGAGGTATCCTCGTATTCGAGGGACATGGCTATTCTGCAACAAACACAAGGCAACAAGGCAACAGGCAACAGGCAACAGGCAACAAGAGAGGTTACCAAAAAAGTGTGCGTGGGTGCAACAATCATGTGACTAATTCAGAATTTTTAATCTTATAATTAGTGATGCTAATTCAGTTCAAGGTTATCACTCCCTAGGATTACTAACCACATCAATTAATATGGGGAAGGGGAAAAAGAAACCAGCGGGGGAAAGGGAGAATGAAGCCAGCGGATCAATAGTGCTACAGGTCTAACACAAGTAATAATTAAAATAAATCATGGTTTTAGGGTTACCGACTATTGAGCTTTGACGGTTGGCAAACCCTGAAAATTGGAAAAGGGAGAAATAAACGGAAAATAGTGAGTGTATGGCTAATTCAATGACAATTAAGGCTAACCCTAAAATAAAAGAGGGCAAAATAGATACTTAAACATAAAATAAAACTTAGCTTTTGATTTGATCTGATATGGTTCGTAGTCAGAGGTAGCCTCGAGGTTAACCCTGAAAAAGGAGCAAAAATAGATAAAAGACGTGAGTGCAAAAGAGTCCATTGACTTTCGAGGTTTTAGCCCTGATAACAATTTTATAATGCAAATAATATTTAAAGGAAAATAAAATAAGAACTTAGCTTCGTAAAAGGCGTGGCACGTTGTCGGAAGATGTTTAATAATAATCCTGAAAAGAAAAGCACAAAGAAATATTTTTAGTGTACAATTAATTCTTGCAAATATTAAACCGAGTGAAAATAGAATAAAAATCGGATTTAATTAATTATTGGTCTCTGACCTAATTAATTAAATCGATTAAAAATAAAATTCCTAAATGTCAAAATTTATTTTAATCAATTAATCCAAAAAAACAATTTAAACAATTTTTAAACTATTTTTAAAGGGATTAAAATAAAAATCGAAAAATCGGGATTTAAAACAAAATAATAATTTTGACGAAGGGGTTTTTAAGCTTTTTAGAAAAAAGGAGAAATTTGGTATAATATATATATATATATATATATATATATATATATATATATATATATATATATAAATATAAATAAATCATAAAAAGAATTGTATAATTATAAATAAAAAAAATTTGGAAAAACTTAGCTCTGCTTGTATGTGATAGACCCTTGGGAGTCCATGGTAGGGAGGCGCCTTCTGGACCTTCAGATTCTGGTCTCTGCAGATCTACTGGTTGATATGTGAAAGATCATGGTGAGCCCTGGTGGATGCGCTGCATTGAATCTGTGAGCAAGAAAATACAAACAAAATAATTGCCAACACCCGGGTTCGAACCCAGGTTCGCATGCTTTCCAAGTAGAGGCGCTATCCACATGAACCAATTGCACTTGTTGTAAGTGGAACGCGTCAGTGGCCTGATGTATAAAAACAAAACGTCCCAGAAACCAAAACGCGCGCGCAGTGGGCGTTTGGATTGAGCCAATGAAGTGCCAACAACTCATCATCTTCTTGCCTGCAAACCTGCGAACCTTTTTACAGCGCTTTTCAAAGAATCAGCCATGAAAAGCTAATATCTATAACACCTGCGATTCATATTAAACCCTCAAACAAGCATGAAAATAAAAAAGGGGACCATGGCCGAGTTCGTCTCACCCTCACAATTTCAACCATGCCTATAATCTGGCCTGATTTACCCTGTATCAAAAAGCCCTAAAGTACAAAACCTAAAACTCATCAATGGTGGACCGTCCCACACGCATCTAAGCTTCAATTAAATTGTACAAATAGCTAGCAAACATCATGATAATCAATATTATGCAATCAAATTTCGTTTATGATGCGTAAATAGATGTAATCGAAATCAAAGAAATTCAAGCAAACCGTGAGTTGATAGGCGTCGATTCCCGGTTTGGCAGGCCTCGATTCTGATTGGGATACGACCAACAATGTTCCAGCAATGCGTTTGATCCTTCAAGAGCCTTTGAGTCGGTCCTAAACCCCGAAAACGAAGTTGACTTTTCCTTGCTATTTTGTGAGTTTTTTCACGTGTTCTACAGGGCTGCAGTCCTTGTCCCAAAAAATTCCTCTTTAATTGGTGATGTTTATGCTTATATATGGAGTAGAATAGGTTAACAAACATGGCATAAAATCTCCATTGAATCAAAAATTGGAAATTGATTGAAATTTGTTTTTAATCTTTCCAATTTTATCAAGATTCAATTTTTCTCAATCAATCCCCTTTGTACGAAATTATATTGGTTATAATGTGTTATTGATGATTGGATTTGATCAATATCATATCTCTAACAAAATATTTGATTTTTATTTAATTTACATGAATTAAAATCACTTTTAAATGATTAAAAATTCCTATAAAATCAAATAAATATTTCAAAATTCGTGACAATCATGTTTGGGGCTTTGGATATCCTGAAGATCAAGCTTGGGCCATAAAAAGTTGGGCTCCTTTGCAAGAAAAATCATTTTGAACCCTTTTTCTTCACATTTTCCCTCTCAAATTTGTCCAACTTTGACAAGTCATATCTCCCTCAATTTTTGAGGTATGGAGGAGTTCTAGGACTTTCTAGAGACCTTGAAGAGTCCTCTAACCATTGTTTTTGGTCTCATGTCAAAATATTTTCCCATGCTCCTTGTGTGTTATTTTAACAAAAAAGACTTTTTGTTGACTTTTGAAAAGGACCTATAATGTTTTGGTCCATATCTCCCAAATGAAGCATTTTTAGCCTTGGCATGTGAGAGATAAAGTTGTATAGAATTCAATTTCCTTCAAAATGAGCTTTGGATGGAAAATTTCTGATGCTCAATGTGGAAGTTATGGCTGGTCAAAGTTTAGTTGACTTTCTCCTATGAAAACCCTAATTTAGAAACTTTTGAATTTGTTGATTTCTGATCTTTCCTTGATGAACCATGATCAATCCTTGATCAAATGGTGAATGATACTTCAACATGAGGGTGTTGACAGAAAATCAGGAGTTTTGACTGTATTTTGACCACAGTTGACTTTTAGGTCAAACTATTCGATTGTTGACTTTCTGAGCAATTGAGTGACCAACTCTTTGAATTGAGACCTGAAATATGTCATGGAGGTAGTGTGGAGTATCATAGACCATATGGGATGCCTTGGAGCTTTTGATCCATTGATTTCTTCTTAGAACAACAAAACCCTAGTTCTTTGAACCTTGTTTAGGAGAGGGTGTCTTTGAACATTGTACCTTGATTTGAATTTGAACAAAAGAAATAGTATGGGAAAATTTTGGGGTATGACAATGACACTCATAAAAATGCAATGCATATGTTTGTCTTGAATTTTAAAAACATTTTTTAGTAAAACCAAAGATGTAAGAAAGCGATATTTATAAAAACGTGATATCAACTCAGGATTTATGATAAACCTTAAGGAGTCAGGATACCTTTGATAACAGTATGCTTTCAAACTAACCATACTTCAGTTAGGACTTTCAAAGGTTGTAACGTGGCCTGGTTCACGGTTTAAGAAACAAAGGATAATGGCTCAAAGTTTTATTGGTACCCATCCCACTCTTTATGATGTTCTTCGATCCTATGCTCAGCTAACTGTGCGTTCGTGTTCCAAAAGAGTTTGGAATTGTATCATTGACATCTGTGATGGTTCAACAACCTGAAGTTAGTTTGGGAATGTAGTCATCTTTTCTTGTAGTAGTTTTCTTTCGTCGAGGGTTTGTAGTGACCTCTTTTTGACTTTGTTAACCCTAACTTTTGCCTGAACTGTTTATTTTGATATTACAGTCAGCGGGATGTTTCTCTTTTCACTAAGTATCCTTCAAAGGTTTTGAGTTAGCGGTCTCTTCCTTTTGATAGATATTCACTGCATGACTTAATGATTACGGGAACCCATCACTAATTGTGTTAAATAATGACTGGCATAGTTAAGTCAACTGAGAATCTACCCTGCCACAGGTTATGATTAAGGGTTTAATCTGTACAAGAAAGAAAACTTGTAACACCCCGTAATTTCATAAATTAATTTAATTAAGTTAAATTAATTATTTGGAAATTATTTGATTATTTAGTAATTAAAATTGGATTTTGGAAGAATTATGGGAATTATTGTTATTGGGTCGTGACGTAGTTAGTAAAAGGGGTGGTGCCAATGGAGAGGCCTTACTAACTAATTATCCTATTTTTTTATAAAATAGAGAAATTGTGAAAATAAGGAAAAAGAGAAGCAAAAGAGGAAAAGAGAAGGAACGTGAAAGGGGAGAAGAGGAGGAAGAGAAGAATTCAAGGTTCTTGGCTAAGGTAAGGAGTGACTAATCCATTTAGCCTATATTATCAGTTTAATGATGATAGGATTGATTATGTAGGTTTTGTATCTCAATTGGATGTGTGTTAGATTTTGGGAATTTTTGGGGTTTTGGAACTTATAGGGCAAATTAGATGTGTTTGTGATGACATGAATGATGTATGATTTATGTACAATGGATAGAATTGATGTGTGTATTTGAATAATTACATAATGCTGGTATTGAACTTGAAGAATTAGGACTCATAATGATTTTCTAGTGTGTAAAAGATGGATTTTTGGGGGTTTGAAGGTAGAATCCCGTAGCAGAAGAAAAATACAGATTTTGACACTTCTTCAGTGATGTAACCGGTTACATGGTTGAGGTAACCGGTTACATCGAAGAAAAATGGGGTATTTTCACTACTGAAACTGATGTAACCGGTTACATGAATGATGTAACCCGTTACATCACTGTGTTGGCAGTTTTTTTCAAAACTTTAAAAATTCATAATGTTGATCCGTAAGTCCGTTTTGGGTGTCGTTCAAAGTGTTAAGAAGTTAACGAAACGCACTTTTTGATGAAAATAAATTGATTAGCACTAGATGAGTAATGTTATTTAAGAACAATATGTATTGGTGTTGTGTATTATGTGCTAATTGTGATACATGGAATTGATGAATGATAAATTCTATGCATTGTTGTGATTATTACGTGATAAATGCATATTGTACAAGTGGTGGATAATTCAATATTTTGAATTATGGTGATGTGCGTAAATATCAGAATCGCATAGATAATTCTTATCTGCATATGTTTTTGGTGATTATATGTATACATGAGGCTTAAGTTTATCAAATGTAGATTTTTTTTGGTGGTTGTTGAGGATGACATTGCAATCTTGTATGCAATATGTCATTTGTGATTGATAAAGGCTATGTGATTGTTGTGGTGATAATATATTTCTGTGTTAAATGTATTATGTTGTGGTGTATATCAAATGGTTGTGATATGAGTATGCTTGGTGTGTTGTGGATGGATGATTATGAACCGTTGGTGGATGTTGATGATGAGCATGTCGTGGTTGATGCATGCATTTCATAATCATTATGTGGCTGATCCTTGACGATGGTGGATCAGTGGTAGCTAACTCCCATTGTGTGGAATTAGTGAGTGGGTGTCGATGTATCCTTGACGATGGTGGATCAGTGAGATGGGTTCGTCCCATGATTGGTACCACATGCATTAGTTGCATTGCATTAGGTTGTGTGCATAATTATAACATGAATGGAAGTTGTCCAATGTTATAATTCGTATGTGTTTGATATGAATGGTTGTGTGTGTTTGATTAACTGTTGTGTATCTGAAATACATGTGATGATCGGGTGAATAATAATTGTATGCATAAAGTCATTGCATTTATATTTGTGTTGTTATAACATGATTGGAAGATTTCCAGTGTTATGTCGTGGTGATGTAATCGGTTGTATTTTTCGTAACTATTGATGGATAATCTAAAAATCTAAATATGTTGCACTTGGGTGAATAATCTGCTTATGATATATTGTCGTTATGAACTTATAATATAGTTTAATTGTGATATGTCTCACCCTTACTGTTGACATTTTTCAGATTAAGGAGTAGCGGTTTGTGCTTGGGTGAGGATAACTCGTAGAGTTACTTCGTTTAGTCGGTTGTGTCGGTGTCATGCTCTGGTCTTGTAACACTGGGGGACGTTTATTTTAGTATTGTCTGGCGGATTATTTCTTATGTTAGAATGATGTTTTGTTGGTTTTTAATCAGTAAATTCTTGATGTTGAATACCGATGTTTTATGTTATTCAGTTTTGAAGTATTTTCGGCTGTGTTAACATGATTACTGAATAATGTGTTTTGAAGTTCCTCATAAGGCATGACATTGCTTAATGTTTTAAATATTTTGAAGTTGTAATACCCTTTTTATGTTTTACTCTGAATGTTATTTGATATTCCGCGGGGTTTTAGAAGGGTGCTACAATAGTGGTATCAGGGCAGGTCGGTCCGTCCGGCTAATTGTCGAGTCAGTTGAGTTGCACGACAGTTGAATAGTGTCGGCATATTATTCCTTGGTACGCGACATGTGAGTGAATCACTGTCGGTACTTGGTTGTTTCTTGCGGAAGTTGGTTTGAAACAAGTGGGGGAGAAGCTTCACTTCTTGGTTATGTTTTAGTTGTAAGATGATTGGTTTAGTAGGCTGTTGTTGGCAACAGTGCAAGCGTTGTTGGAGTTGTTGTTTCCCGAATCGAAGGTGACTTGGAATTAAGACTTGGCTGGTAATTAAGTTGGAGCATCTTGAAGTAGGATGATTAGATGTAATTGATGATTATTTGTGGGAGAGAGAAATTAGAAAGTTGCAATGTATCAGCTCCGCTGAAGGGCTGCAAAGTTGTCAGTTGAGTAGCCTTGCGTCTCGGAAGAGGTTCAGCTGCAAGTTGCAAAGAGGATTGTGGTCGTAATGTTTCAGAAATCGCACTTCGGAGATGGGATGTGTTGCTCAAGTTATAAGAATGTTTGGAAGTGAAGAGATATGATAAGGAGTTGTTTAGAATGTGATTGATTTGAAGATGATGAGTTTTAGAGCGGAATTTCCGTAAGAAAAACGCATGAAAGTTGTTGATTCGTTATGAAACTTCGAAAATTCATAACTGGAGTTCTGGACATCCGATTTGAGTTCCGTTTGAAGCGTCGGAAAGCGAACAAGATGAATTTTGTTATAAAAATGGTTGCAGTAGCTGTAACATATTTAACTGTGACAGGGTGATGTTGGAAAGAGGTGAAGTTGCGTTTACTCTTGTTCTTAGGACTAGACTTGTTTATTGGTACTGCACGGGATGTCAGCGCCAGCGTTGAACGGATTGATGGAATAATTAGAAGGTTTGTTGAGAAGTAATTTTAAGAATTGAATATACCATTTGAAGAGTTTTGGAGATATCGTATAGAGCGTCGCTGCATGATGTCGATGTTGCATTTCGGATGACGATGGAAAAATTCATATCTTGAGTTTCGAGTGTCGGATTAACGTGCCGTTTTAACCTACGAAGAGGAGAGATTATGTTATACCTTATAAGAGAGTTATAAATACAGTAGGGTGATCCTATAAAGAGAGATTTTGAAGTCGGTAAAGGAAGTGTGAAACTTGTTGAATAGGAATGCCTACTAACGTGATTGTTTGAAACAAAATCGAGTAGAACATGTTGTTGATGAATAAGTTGATGAGATGTTCGATAATAAAGGTGATTTGAGTGCCGATGGATATTAGTGAGGAGTGAATTAGTAGTAAAGGTGGAACAAACTTTGGGAACAATTGAAGTCGTAGTTGTGATGCCAAAGTAACGACGGGTATAAAAGAATAATTGTAGAGAATTTCTAACACCTATTGATGTGAGGAAGAATTTTTTGAAATTCCGAGTGGAATGATATTTGAACGCAAAAGACGTCATGGGATTGCGAGTAAAACCACGAGTTATGAATGTTATCGCGGTCTTTTGCAAATATGAGGATTTTGATTTAGAACGAGATGAATAGAACGGTACGAGTATATTAGTGATTATGAAGTTGGAAGTACTTAACAGGTTTGTGATGCTAAGTGACTATGAAGCAGATTATGTAAAATGTTTGGATGTTGGTATCTCACTGACAAGATCCAATGAGAGGGAAGTGTGCGAGTTGTAAAGACTCAGAGTGAACTATTGGACTATGACGATGTTAATGAGTTTGGGTGCAAACTCGGAAAGGGACACTATTATGTAGTGACGACGGTTTATGCTTAAATATGGTTGTCAACTATCTATTGACAAATTTAGGACTTGATCACCCTAAATCTCTTGTTGGTAGTAGATGGAATCATATAAATGGGATGAACTTGTTTTGTTACCTTAATGGTATAAGTTGTGATGGATATTAAATCGTGAAAATAATCACTCACCATGTTGTGTGAACTTATGAAGAAGTGAATATGAAAGAGTGCAATATAATGGACAATGACTTAAGACGGGTAATCAGAGTCGCGCAACGAAAGTGTGATGCGGAGTAGTGTTATGAGTACTACTCGTGGACAGTGAGGAATTAATATGTCGGAAGCCTACGTAGAGAACATGTATTGATCTATATGTTGGATTAGGATCTAGTAGATGTAAGGATGTTGTGCCGGAGAATCAGAACCCTGTTGAATACTTGCCGAGATAATGAATATGTTATTGTGGCTGTACGTAGTTAACGAGTATGTATTCGGCGAAGTTAAGACGATGGGTTGATACCATATGATGCTATAATAATTTTGTGCTGTTGTAAGATGTTGTTGTAGATTCCAGATATAACAAGGGATTATACTCTAAGAAGGATGAGGTTTATTTAATTCTTAGAGAAGAGCGGAACTCAATTTGAGCTATTTTGTAAGAAATGGTGTATTGAGGCTGATGAGTGTGATTGTAATTATTGTGTGTACTCCTTCTAATGGTTAGAATGTTTAAATAGAGTAAGTAAATCAGGGATTTATTTATGAGTGCGAGTAAGTATTGCTAAGTGGTAGATTGGTACCATGTATGATAAAGAATGATTCTTGAACGAACGAGTAAAGAGGGCCAAAGTTGGGTATAACTCAAAAATCTAATTGGTAATGATGGTTGTAATGAGTAATCAGAATAGTGCAGCAAAAGCGGAGTGTAACCTGTTAGATAACTACTGGTGTGACTTGAGAGGAGTCAGATAGTTGAAATTCAATAGTATGAAGAATACGATTATTGAGTTTTCTTGAAAGAAGCAGTTGGTGAAAAGTGTAAGTATTATTTCATCGTTCAAATGAAAAAGTATGTTTAAGAATGGTACATTCGGTAGATGGAATACATTACTGCAGTGTTGATCAGGTGTGGTCATACCATGGTTCTGTAGTTATATTATCCAGTTATTGAGCGCATTGTATGGGATTTACCTCAATGTTCTTTTGTCGTTAACCTTTTTGGAGGTATAGCGAGTGGTACACCTTTGAGGTGGTCGAATGCGACGTAAGAGCTGAGATTGAATGCGTGAGATGTACTTTCTGTTGGTTATGTCAAATGAATTTTGAGGATCGACGAGGGAAATGTTACCTGGGAACTGGAGAGTCAGATGAAGGACTCATATCCGGAACTTTTCACTTTAAGTATGTTTTCGAGGACGAAAACTCTTTTAGTGGGGGAGAGTTGTAACACCCCGTAATTTCATAAATTAATTTAATTAAGTTAAATTAACTATTTGGAAATTATTTGATTATTTAGTAATTAAAATTGGATTTTGGAAGAATTATGGGAATTATTGTTATTGGGTCGTGACGTAGTTAGTAAAAGGGGAGGTGCCAATGGAGAGGCCTTACTAACTAATTATCCTATTTTTTTATAAAATAGAGAAATTGTGAAAATAAGGAAAAAGAGAAGCAAAAGAGGAAAAGAGAAGGAATGTGAAAGGGGAGAAGAGGAGGAAGAGAAGAATTCAAGGTTCTTGGCTAAGGTAAGAGGTGACTAATCCATTTAGCCTATATTATCAGTTTTATGATGATAGGATTGATTATGTAGGTTTTGTATCTCAATTGGATGTGTGTTAGATTTTGGGAATTTTTGGGGTTTTGGAACTTATAGGGCAAATTGGATGTGTTTGTGATGACATGAATGATGTATGATTTATGTACAATGGATAGAATTGATGTGTGTATTTGAATAATTACATAATGCTGGTATTGAACTTGAAGAATTAGGACTCATAATGATTTTCTAGTGTGTAAAAGATGGGTTTTTGGGGGTTTGAAGGTAGAATCCCGTAGCAGAAGAAAAATACAGATTTTGACACTTCTTTAGTGATGTAACCAGTTACATGGTTGAGGTAACCAGTTACATCGAAGAAACATTGGGTATTTTCACTACTGAAACTGATGTAACCAGTTACATGAATGATGTAACCCGTTACATCACTGTGTTGGCAGTTGTTTTCAAAACTTTAAAAATTCTTAACTGTTGATCCGTAAGTCCGTTTTGGGTGCCGTTCGAAGCGTCAAGAAGTTAACGAAATGCTCTTTTTGATGAAAATAAATTGATTAGCACTAGATGATTTAATTATTATGTGATTGTGAAAATGACATGTAATTGTATATGTGTATGTCATGGAGTAATGTTATTTAAGAACAATATGTATTGGTGTTGTGTACTATGTGCTAATTATGATACATGGAATTGATGAATGATAAATTATATGCATTGTTGTGATTATTACGTGATAAATGCATATTTTACAAGTGGTGGATAATTCAATATATTGAATTATGGTGATGTGCGTAAATATCAGAATCGCATAAATAATTCTTATCTGCATATGTTTTTGGTAATTGTATGTATACATGAGGCTTAAGTTTATCAAATGTAGATTTTTTTTGGTGGTTGTTGAGGATGACATTGATTGTCTTGTATGCAATATGTCATTTGTGATTGATAAAGGCTATGTGATTGTTGTGGTGATAATATATTTTTGTGTTAAATGTATTATGTTGTGGTGTATATCAAATGGTTGTGATATGAGTATGCTTGGTGTGATGTGGATGGATGATTATGAACCGTTGGTGGATGTTGATGATGAGCATGTCGTGGTTGATGCATGCATTTCATAATCATTATGTGGCTGATCCTTGACGATGGTGGATCAGTGGTAGCTAATTCCCATTGTGTGGAATTAGTGAGTGGGTGTCGCCGTATCCTTGACGATGGTGGATCAGTGAGATGGGTTCGTCCCATGATTGGTACCACATGTATTAGTTGCATTGCATTAGGTTGTGTGCATAATTATAACATGAATGAAAGTTGTCCAATGTTATAATTCGTATGTGTTTGTGTGAGATATTGGATCGAAATCTAGTATGGCCGAAGGGTAGCTTCTTGGTTCAACAGTTCGACAGAGTTAAGCACGAAGTCGAAGGATTGTTCACATGCTGGTGTCGAAGTGTGCATGCTGTAGTTGAAGATGGGTCTAGCATGCAGATGTCGAAGATGCTAGGGTTGTTAGCATGTTAAATTAGGTTTTAGTGTTTAAACCCTAATTTGTTAAGTTAGCTTGGTTATTAAGTTGGCTTGTGTAATGGGCCTTGTGGAAAAAGCCCATTAGATAGTATGTTAGGTTTTATTATAAATAGCATACTAGTCTCTCATCATTGCTAAGCTGCAAATCCTAATTTAGGGTGAGAGAGGTTATTTGTTATTCTTGTAAACTTGTAATCTTGTTTTCTAAGAGAAAGTGAAATAATAGCCGTTATAACCAATTCTTGTGTTCTTCTTCTCCTCTCTAATTCCCTATTATACTTAGTTATTGGTATCGTTTTTCACAACAAATTAGTGCGGTGAGCGTGGAGAAGATTCCTTCAACAAAGTATGAGATTGATAATTTCACTGGAGTGAATGATTTCGGTCTGTGGCGCTTGAAGATGAAAGCCCTACGTGTTCAGCAGGGTTGTTTGGAAGCGTTGAAGGGAGAGGCAGCCATGAATGCAGAATTGACGGCAGCGGAGAAGACGAATATGATCAAGAAAGCACACAGCGCAATTTTGTTGAGCCTTGGTGATAAGGTTCTCCGACAGGTATCAAAGGAGACGACAGCATCAGGGTTATGGGTGAAACTTGAAAGTTTGTATATGACTAAATCGCTGGTAAATCGACTCTACCTGAAGCAAGCTTTGTATTCATTCAAGATGATTGAAGACAAAGTATTGGTTGAGCAGTTGGATATGTTCAACAAGCTGATTCTTGATCTTGAAAATATTGATGTGAAGATCGATGATGAAGATAAAGCGCTATTACTATTTTGTTCTTTGCCTCGATCACATGCTCACTTCAAAGAAACTCTCTTGTATGGAAGGGAGTCCCTGACGTTTGAAGAAGTTCAATCAGCCTTGTACTCTGAGGACTTGAATGAACGAAAGGAGCATAAACCTTCGACTGTTGGCGAAGGTTTGGCCGTTAAAGGAAAACTCTTACGAAAGGATGGTAAGTTCGACAAGAAGAAAGGCAAAAGCCAGTCGAAGTCTTACGGTGGCGAAGCATCTGGCATTCGATGCTACCATTGTAAGAAGGAGGGTCACACAAGAAAGGTGTGCCCTGAACGCCTGAAATATCATGGAGGTAAGGATAATGGCAACGCTGCCATTGTTCAAGATAATTTCGAATCATCTGATGTTCTTGTGGTTTCAAGCAGTGACTCTAAGAAGGAGTGGATTATGGATTCAGGTTGCACTTGGCACATGACTCCAAACAAAGACTTGTTCGAGGAATTATGTGATCAAGATGGTGGATCAGTATTGCTGGGAAACAACAAGGCTTACAAGATTGCAGGTGTTGGATCTGTGAGATTCAAGCTCCATGATGAGTCAATAAGGTTGTTGACTGAAGTCAGGTATGTTCCTGGTTTGAAGAGAAATCTTCTTTCTCTTGGTGAATTCGACAAGAAAGGATATGTTTTCCAAGGAGGGAAAAGTATCCTAAGAGTCATGAAGGGTTCGAAGGAAGTCTTGAGAGGCGTGAAGAAACAAGGCTTGTATACCCTTGAGGCTGAAGTTGTAAGTGGTTCGACAAATGTTGCATCCACGAAACCTTTGTCGAAAACAGATATCTGGCACATGAGATTGGGCCATGTCAGTGAAAGGGGTCTAGTCGAATTAGGGAAACAAAATCTGCTTGGTGGAGACAAAGTCGAAAAGCTGAAGTTTTGTGAACCCTGTGTACTTGGAAAATCTTGCAGAGTGAAGTTCAACAAAGGCAAACAAAGAACACATGGATCCCTTGATTACATCCATGCTGATCTTTGGGGGCCTGTAAGGTGTCCATCACATTCAGGAGCAAGGTATTTTCTATCCATAGTAGATGATTATTCCAGAAAATTATGGGTATTCATCCAGAAGACTAAGGATGAAACTTTTGAGAATTTCAAAAGTTGGAAGACTCTGGTTGAAAATCAGACTGGCAGAAAGGTCAAGAGGTTGAGAACTGATAATGGCCTTGAATTTTGCAATGAGGCATTCGACAGTTTTTGTGCTGCCTCTGGTATTGCAAGGCATAGAACTACTGCAGGTACTCCACAACAAAATGGTTTGGTTGAAAGGTTTAATCGAACTATTTTGGAGAGAGTCAGATGCATGTTGACTAGTGCGGGGTTAACGAAGGTGTTCTGGGCTGAGGCTGTTTCGACAGCAACATATCTGATAAACAGATGTCCTTCGACAGCGTTAGATATGAAGACACCTGAAGAAGTTTGGTCGGGACATCCACCAGATCTCGACAAACTGAGAGTATTTGGCTATGTAGCCTATGCTCACATTAGGCAAGACAAGGTCGAACCTAGAGCTCTGAAATGCATGTTCATGGGATATCCTGAAGGAGTCAAAGCTTATAGGCTATGGTGCCTAGAGCCAGGTCAAAGGAGGTGTATCACCAGTTGAGATGTAGTTTTCAATGAAGCTGAAATGGCTTTTAAGAAAACTGATGATGTTGGTCGAAGTACAAAAACATCTGACGAAGAGCTGGAACAGGTAGAGATTCCTGTTGAGGTGGAGCATGTTGATGCCGAATTGCATATCCCAAATGAAGTCGAAGAAGAAGCAGAAGATGCTGAGAATGAGGAAACTGTCGATGACTACCTATTGTCGAGAGATAGGTCGAGAAGAGTCATAAAGGCACCTCAAAGGCTTGGGTATGCAGATCTTATAGCTTATGCCTTAATCTCTGCAACTGAGGTTCTAGACGAAGAACCTAGAGACTACAAGGAAGTTATGAGGAGTCGAAATAAGACTGAATGGCCGAAGGCCATGGATGATGAGATGAAATCTCTTCATGATAATCATACTTGGGAACTGATCAAGAAACCTGTTGGGGCAAGATTAGTCAGTTGTAAATGGATTTTCAAAGTTAAGGAAGGAATTGAAGGAGTGACGTCGAAAAGATACAAGGCAAGGTTAGTTGCAAGGGGTTTCACTCAGAAAGAAGGTGTCGACTTCAATGATGTGTTTTCTCCTGTTGTGAAGCATAGGTCCATTCGAATGTTGCTTGCCATGATGGCACAGTTCGATCTTGAACTGGAACAAATGGATGTGAAGACTGCGTTCTTGTATGGTGATCTAGATGAAACGATCCTGATGAGGAAACCTGAAGGGTATGTCGAAAAGGGGAAGGAAGATTATGTCTGCAAGTTAAAGAGATCTTTGTATGGGCTGAAACAATCTCCTCGACAGTGGAATAGGAGATTCGACAAGTTCATGGCACACATAAGTTTCATTTGAAGTCAGTTCGACCACTGTGTTTACTTCAGATTTCGACCTGGTAATTCATTTGTTATTTTGTTGCTTTATATGGATGATATTCTCATAGCAAGCAACAGTGTCGAAGATGTGATGAGGGTGAAGGCTGAACTCAATAAGGAGTTCGATATGAAGGATCTGGGAGCTGCTTCCAGTATTCTTGGAATTGACATTCGAAGAGATAGAAAGAAGTCGAAGTTATGCCTATCTCAAGAGGCATATCTACGGAAGATTCTTAAAAATTTTGGTATGTCAAATTCGAAGCCAGTTGTGACTCCAACAAACCCTCAATTCAAGCTGAGTATTGATCAGTGTCCCAGTACTGATGTCGAAAGAGCCTATATGAATAGCATCCCATATGCTAATATAGTTGGTTCTTTGATGTATGCTATGATCTGTACTAGACCCGACATAGCATATGCAGTAAGTCTTGTAAGCAGGTACATGGCGAACCCTGGAAAGGCTCACTGGCAAGCATTGAAGTGGATTTTAAGGTACATAAATGGGTCTCTGAATAGAGTCCTAATTTATGGTGGAGCCTTGGGTGAAGATAGTAAAGCAGTAATCGAAGGATATGTCGACTCTGATTATGCAGGTTGTATGGATTCCAGAAAATCTATTTCTGGATATGTTTTCACTATGTTTGGCACTGCAATTAGTTGGAAAGCAACACTTCAGAAGGTTGTTGCTCTATCAACCACTGAAGCGGAGTATATTGCCCTAACTGAACCTGTGAAAGAAGCATTGTGGCTTGAAGGTTTTGCGAAGGAGCTGAAACTTCAAGGTCGAGGTATCACTGTTAAATGTGATAGTCAAAGTGCAATACACCTGTCGAAGAATTCAGCCTATCATGAGCGAACTAAGCACATTGATGTGAGGCTGCATTTCGTCAGAGGAGTAATCGAGCATGGAGAAGTCCAAGTGCTGAAGGTTTCGACTGAAGACAATGCTGCTGATATGATCACCAAGACATTGCCGAGTTGCAAGTTTTTCCACTGTATGCAGTTGATAAAGCAGCATGAAGAAAGCTAGTCTGTTCCTTGGCGTTGTAGAGTTAGGTCCAAGGTGGAGATTTGTGAGATATTGGATCGAACTCTAGTATGGCCGAAGGGTAGCTTCTTGGTTCGACAGTTCGACAGAGTTAAGCATGAAGTCGAAGGATTGTTCACATGCTGGTGTCGAAGTGTGCATGCTGTAGTCGAAGATGGGTCTAGCATGCAGATGTCGAAGATGCTAGGGTTGTTAGCATGTTAAATTAGGTTTTATTGTTTAAACCCTAATTTGTTAAGTTAGCTTGTTTATTAAGTTGGCTTGTGTAATGGGCCTTGTGGAAAAAGCCCATTAGTTAGTATGTTAGGTTTTATTATAAATAGCATACTAGTCTCTCATCATTGCTAAGCAGCAAATCCTAATTTAGGGTGAGAGAGGTTATTTGTTATTCTTGTAAACTTGTAATCTTGTTTTCTAAGAGAAAGTGAAATAATAGCCGTTATAACCAATTCTTGTGTTCTTCTTCTCCTCTCTAATTCCCTATTATACTTAGTTATTGGTATCGTTTTTCACAACAGTTTGATATGAATTGTTGTGTGTGTTTGATTAACTGTTGTGTATCTGAAATACATGTGATGATCGGGTGAATAATAATTGTATGCATAAAGTCATTGCATTTATATTTGTGTTGTTATAACATGATTGGAAGATTTCTAGTGTTATGTCGTGGTGATGTAATCGGTTATATTTTTCGTAACTATTGATGGATAATCTAAAAATCTAAATATGTTGCAGTTGGGTGAATAATCTGCTTATGATATATTGTCGTTATGAACTTATAATATAGTTTAATTGTGATATGTCTCACCCTTACTGTTGACATTTTTCAGATTAAGGAGTAGCGGTTCGTGCTTGGTGAGGATAACTCGTAGAATTACTTTGTTTAGTCGGTTGTGTCGGTGTCATACTCTGGTCTTGTAACACTGGGGGACTTTTATTTTAGTATTGTCTGACGGATTATTTCTTATGTTAGAATGATGTTTTGTTGGTTTTAAATCAGTAAATTCTTGATGTTGAATACCGATGTTTTATGTTATTCAGTTTTGAAGTATTTTCCGCTGTGTTAACATGATTACTGAATAATGTGTTTTGAAGTTCCTCATAAGGCATGACATGGCTTAATGTTTTAAATATTTTGAAGTTGTAATACCCTTTTTATGTTTTACTCTGAATTTTATTTGATATTCTGTGGGGTTTTAGAAGGGTGTTACAATAGTGGTATCAGAGCAGGTCGGTCCGTCCGGCCAATTGTCGAGTCAGTTGAGTTGCACGACAGTTGAATATTGTCGGCATATTATCCCTTGGTACTCGACATGTGAGTGAATCACTATCGGTACTTGGTTGTTTGTTGCGGAAGTTGGTTTGAAACAAGTGGGGGAGAAGCTTCACTTCTCGGTTATGTTTCAGTTGTAAGATGATTGGTTCAGTAGGCTGTTGTTGGCAACAGTGCAAGCGTTGTTGGAGTTGTTGTTTCCCGAATCAAAGGTGACTTGGAATTAAGACTTGGCTGGTAATTAAGTTGGAGCATCTTGAAGGAGGATGATTATATGTAATTGATGATTATTTGTGGGAGAGAGGAATTAGAAAGTTGCAATGTATCAGCTCTGCTGAAGGGCTGCAAAGTTGTCAGTTGAGTAGCCTTGCGTCTCGGAAGAGGTTCAGCTGCAAGTTGCAAAGAGGATTGCGGTCGTAATGTTTCAGAAATCGCACTTCGGCAATGGGATGTGTTGCTCAAGTTATAAGAATGTTTGGAAGTGAAGAGATATGATAAGGAGCTATTTAGAATGTGATTGATTTGAAGATGATGAGTTTTAGAGCGGAATTTCCGTAAGAAAAACGCAGGAAAGTTGTTGATTCGTTATGAAACTTCGAAAATTCATAACTGGAGTTTTGGAAATCCGATTTGAGTTCCGTTTGAAGCGTCGGAAAGCTAACGAGATGAATTTTGTTATAAAAATGGTTGCAGCAGCTGTAACATATTTAACTGTGACAGGGTGATGTTGGAAAGAGGTGAAGTTGCGGTTACTCTTGTTCTTAGGACTAGACTTGTTTATTGGTACTGCACGGGATGTCAGCGCCAATGTTGAACGAATTGAAGGAATAATTAGAAGGTTTGTTGAGAATTAATTTTAAGAATTGAATATACCATTTGAAGAGTTTTGGAGATATCGTATAGAGCGTCGCTGCATGATGTCGATGTTGCATTTCGGATGACGATGGAAAAATTCATATCTTGAGTTCCGTGTGTCGGATTAACGTGTCGTTTGAACCTACGAAGAGGAGAGATTATGTTATACCTTATAAGAGAGTTATAAATACAGTAGGGTGATCCTATAAAGAGATATTTTGAAGTCGGTAAAGGAAGTGTGAAACTTATTGAATAGGAATGCCTACTAACGCGATTGTTTGAAACAAAATCGAGTAGAACATGTTGTTGATGAATAAGTTGATGAGATGTTCGGTAATAAAGGTGATTTGAGTGCCGATGGATCTTAGTGAGGAGTGAATTAGTAGTAAAGGTGGAACAAACTTTGGGAACAATTGAAGTCGTAGATGTGATGCCAAAGTAACGACGGGTATAAAAGAATAATTGTAGAGAATTTCTAACACCTATTGATGTGAGGAAGACTTTGTTGAAATTCCGAGTGGAATGATATTTGAACACAAGACGTCATGGGATTGGGAGTAAAACCACAAGTTATGAATGTTATCGCGGTCTCTTGCTAATATGAGGATTTTGATTCAGAACGAGATGAATAGAAAGGTACGAGAATATTAGTGATTATGAAGTTGGAAGTACTTAACAGGTGTGTGATGCTAAGTGACTATGAAGCAGATTATGTAAAATGTTTGGATGTTGGTATCTCACTGACAAGATCCAATGAGAGGGAAGTGTGCGAGTTGTAAAGACTCAGAGTGAACTATTGGACTATGACGATGTTAATGAGTTTGGGTGCAAACTCGGAAAGGGACACTATTATGTAGTGATGACGGTTTATGCTTAAATATGGTTGTCAACTATCTATTGACAAATTTAGGACTTGATCACCCTATCTCTTGTTGGTAGTAGATGGAATCATATAAATGGGATGAACTTGTTTTGTTACCTTATGAAGAAGTGAATATGAAAGAGTGCAATATAATGGACAATGACTTAAGACGGGTAATCAGAGTCGCGCAACGAAAGTGTGATGTGGAGTAGTGTTATGAGTACTACTCGTGGGCAGTGAGGAATTAATATGTCGGAAGCCTACGTAGAGAACATGTATTGGTCTATATGTTGGATTAGGATCTAGTAGATGTAAGGATGTTGTGCCGGAGAATCAGAACCCTTTTGAATAATTGCCGAGATGATGAATATGTTATTATGGCTGTATGTAGTTAACGAGTATGTATTCGGCGAAGTTAAGACGATGGGTTGATACCATATGATGCTATAATAATTTTGTGCTGTTGTAAGATGTTGTTGTAGATTCCAGATATAACAAGGGATTATACTCTAAGAAGGATGAGGTTGATTTAATTCTTAGAGAAGAGCGGAACTCAATTTGAGCTATTTTGTAAGAAATGGTGTATTGAGGCTGATGAGTGTGATTGTAATTACTGTGTGTACTCGTTCTAATGGTTAGAATGTTTAAATAGAGTAAGTAAATCAGGGATTTATGTATGAGTGCGAGTAAGTATTGCTAAGTGGTAGATTTTTGGTACTATGTATGATAAAGAATGATTCTTGAACGAACGAGTAAAGAGGGCCAAAGTTGGGTATAACTCAAAAATCTAATTGGTAATGATGGTTGTAATGAGTAATCAGAATAGTGCAGCAAAAGCGGAGTGTAACCTGTTAGATAATTACTGGTGTGACTTGAGTGGAGTCAGATAGTTGATATTCAATAGTATGAAGAATACGATTATTGAGTTTTCTTGAAAGAAGCAGTTGGTGAAAAGTGTAAGTATTATTTCATCGTTCAAATGAAAAAGTATGTTTAAGAATGGTACGTTCGGTAGATGGAATACATTACTGCAGTGTTGATCAGGTGTGGTCATACCATGGTTCTGTAATTATATTATCCAGTTATTGAGCGCATTGTATGGGATGTACCTCAATGTTCTTTTGTCGTTAACCTTTTGGAGGTATAGCGAGTGGTACACCTTTGAGGTGGTCGAATGCGACGTAAGAGCTGAGATTGAATGCGTGAGATGTACTTTCTATTGGTTATGTCAAATGAATTTTGAGGATCGACTAGGGAAATGTTACTCGAGAACTGGAGAGTCAGATGAAGGACTCCTATCCGGAACTTTTCACTTTAAGTATGTTTTCGAGGACGAAAACTCTTTTAGTGGGGGAGAGTTGTAACACCCCGTAATTTCATAAATTAATTTAATTAAGTTAAATTAATTATTTGGAAATTATTTGATTATTTAGTAATTAAAATTGGATTTTAGAAGAATTATGGGAATTATTGTTATTGGGTCGTGACGTAGTTAGTAAAAGGGGAGGTGCCAATGGAGAGACCTTACTAACTAATTATCCTATTTTTTTATAAAATAGAGAAATTGTGAAAATAAGGAAAAAGAGAAGCAAAAGAGGAAAAGAGAAGGAACGTGAAAGGGGAGAAGAGGAGGAAAAGAAGAATTCAAGGTTCTTGGCTAAGGTAAGGGGTGACTAATCCATTTAGCCTATATAATCAGTTTAATGATGATAGGATTGATTATGTAGGTTTTGTATCTCAATTGGATGTGTGTTAGATTTTGGGATTTTTTGGGATTTTGGAACTTATAGGGCAAATTAGATGTGTTTGTGATGACACGAATGATGTATGATTTATGTACAATGGATAGAATTGATGTGTGTATTTGAATAATTACATAATGCTGGTATTGAACTTGAAGAATTAGGACTCATAATGATTTTCTAGTGTGTAAAAGATGGATTTTTGGGGGTTTGAAGGTAGAATCCCGTAGCAGAAGAAAAATACAGATTTTGACACTTCTTCAGTGATGTAACCGGTTACATGGTTGAGGTAACCGGTTACATCGAAGAAAAATAGGGTATTTTCACTACTGAAACTGATGTAACCGGTTACATGAATGATGTAACCCGTTACATCACTGTGTTGGCAGTTTTTTTTTCAAAACTTTAAAAATTCATAACTGTTGATCCGTAAGTCCGTTTTGGGTGCCGTTCGAAGCCTTAAGAAGTTAACGAAATGCTCTTTTTGATGAAAATAAATTGATTAGCACTAGATGATTTAATTATTATGTGATTGTGAAAATGACATGTAATTGTATATGTGTATGTCATAGAGTAATGTTATTTAAGAACAATATGTATTGGTGTTGTGTACTATGTGCTAATTGTGATACATGGAATTGATGAATGATAAATTCTATGCATTGTTGTGATTATTACGTGATAAATGCATATTGTACAAGTGGTGGATAATTTAATATGTTGAATTATGGTGATGTGCGTAAATATCAGAATCGCATAGATAATTCTTATTTGCATATGTTTTTGGTAATTGTATGTATACATGAGGCTTAAGTTTATCAAATGTAGATGTTGTTTTTGGTGGTTGTTGAGGATGACATTGATTGTCTTGTATGCAATATGTCATTTGTGATTGATAAAGGCTATGTGATTGTTGTGGTGATAATATATTTTTGTGTTAAATGTATTATGTTGTGGTGTATATCAAATGGTTGTGATATGAGTATGCTTAGTGTGTTATGGATGGATGATTATGAACCGTTGGTGGATGTTGATGATGAGCATGTCGTGGTTGATGCATGCATTTCATAATCATTATGTGGCCGATTCTTGACGATGGTGGATCAGTGGTAGCTAATTCCCATTGTGTGGATTTAGTGAGTGGGTGTCGCCGTATCCTTGACGATGGTGGATCAGTGAGATGGGTTCGTCCCATGATTGGTACCACATGCATTAGTTGCATTGCATTAGGTTGTGTGCATAATTATAACATGAATGGAAGTTGTCCAATGTTATAATTCGCATGTGTTTGATATGAATGGTTGTGTGTGTTTGATTAACTGTTGTGTATCTGAAATACATGTGATGATCGGGTGAATAATAATTGTATGTATAAATTCATTGCATTTATATTTGTGTTATTATAACATGATTGGAAGATTTCCAGTGTTATGTCGTGGTGATGTAATCGGTTGTATTTTTCGTAACTATTGATGGCTAATCTAAAAATCTAAATATGTTGCAGTTGGGTGAATAATCTGCTTATGATATATTGCCGTTATGAACTTATAATATAGTTTAATTGTGATATGTCTCACCCTTACTGTTGACATTTTTCAGATTAAGGAGTAGCGGTTTGTGCTTGGGTGAGGATAACTCGTAGAGTTACTTCGTTTAGTCGGTTGTGTCGGTGTCATGCTCTGGTCTTGTAACACTGGGGGACGTTTATTTTAGTATTGTCTGACGGATTATTTCTTATGTTAGAATGATGTTTTGTTGGTTTTAAATCCGTAAATTCTTGATGTTGAATACCGATGTTTTACGTTATTCAGTTTTGAAGTATTTCCGTTGTGTTAACATGATTACTGAATAATGTGTTTTGAAGTTCCTCATAAGGCATGACATTGCTTAATGTTTTAAATATTTTGAAGTTGTAATACCCTTTTTATGTTTTACTCTGAATTTTATTTGATATTCCGCGGGGTTTTAAAAGGGTGTTACAAAACTCCTACGCCTTAGGCTCAAAGGGGTTGACTAGGGATGAACATCCTTATATCTCCACTGTTTAGGAATCGAAACAATGTCTGTACATCGTCAGCACAGTTTATTCAAAAGCATATTGTATGAGGTTGCGGTATCGTTTTCTTCATCCTCCCTCAAAAGGCTCACATCTTTAGCGAGAGTTTAATATCATAAAGAAAACAAAGTAAAAACAAAGTTTTAATATAGTAATAAGAGAAGAAATAAGATCAAGACAAACGTATGCAATGCATTAATGATTATTATCAAACTAAATAATGTCGGTCATAAGACAAATGTTTAAACAAACGGGAAAGAAATTGTGAATGCAAGTAAAACTAATGATCTAAAAGCCATCCTTCTAGGTATCCATTGCTTTAGACTTTTGAGACTCTTCTGGCTGGCCAAACTCAATGATCCCTTCTTCAATCAAGTCTTGAATTTTGTGCTTCAATGGCCCGCAATCCTCTGTATCATGACCAGGACTGTTTGAATGATAAGTGCATCTTGCATGATGCTTGTACCCGGGAGTGGGATTTGCTGGAGCTGAGTATGAAGGCAGTAGAATTATCAGACCCCGATCGAGAAAGTGTTGCAAAGCTTGAGATAATGGCATGCGCAGTGGAGTAAATGACCTTTTGGGTTTAGATTTCCAAGTACGTTGGCCACCCTGTTGCTTACGTTGATCTTTCTGTTGTTGTTGCGTTGGCGCCTGACTAGAGACCATGACTCCCCCAACAGTGTTGGATTCATTATCCCGATTGTATGGCTTTATTACAGCACCTGAAGATGTAGACACCTGAATTTTTCTACTTCAGATACCACTTTCAACACGTTCCCTAGTTAGTATGAGGTCGGTAAAACCAGCTGAAGAGCTTCCAAGTAGATGGCTGTAGAAAGGACCAGTTAGTGTACTCATAAACATGTCAACCAACTCTCTGTCAGCCAATGGAGGTTGAACTCTGCCTGCCAAATCTCTCCATTTATGGGCGTACTCCTTGAAGCTTTCTTTCGGCCCAATAGACATGCTTTGCAGTTGTGTGCAAGTTGGCGCAAGATCAGCATTGTATTGATATTGCTCGTAGAAAGAAACAGCCAAGTCTTCCCATGTGTGAATGTTGGCACCCTCCAGTTGATAGTATCACTCGAGTTGGATTCTAGATAAGCTCTCTTGGAAGAAATGGATCCACAACTTCTTGTCAGCAATATGAGGCTGAATCTTTCTCACATAAGACTTCAAATGAAGTTTAGGACAAGAGACTCCATCATACTTAGCAAAGGTCGGAGTCTTGAACTTCGGAAGGATAACGACTCCAGAGATGAGTCCTAGTTCCTTAAAATCCAGTCCAGGTACCTTCTGGATCTCCATAGCCTTCATACGTTCTTCCAGCATCTAGTATTCCTCATCAGGATATTCGTCCTCATAGTAGTAGTCCTCTTCTTCTTCAGAGGGCTTGACAGAATCATAGTTACTTTTTGCTTTTTCTACTTCTTAGTCAGGAGTGCTTTCAGCTCATCTTGCCCCTTGGACAAGTTCAGGATCAGATCTTGAAACTGGACATTCTGGGCTTGAAGGTCTTTGACTGACTGCTCGAGATTCATGATGCTAAAATAAACAGCGAGGAGGTGAGAAACCCGTCGTAAGAAACCTACTATGCGATGTTATGAATACAAATGCAATGTTTTCAAGGATATTTAACGAACTTAGTTTGAGACATTAGAAAATGATAGGTCACCACTTTGTCTGAAGAATTTTGACTTTCATCTTTGAACGTCCTTCTTTGAGAATCAAGCTCACCATATCCAATGGGTCATGCCTCTGATTCGGGATACCTATACTTCTGAATGGGCTAGAGGAAAATATATCCTCTTGCTCCTCGATAGGAGTTTGGTCCTTGATAAAGAGCACCTGGAATTGTGCGCCCTAAATTCCTAAGATCCTTGAAAGGGTTAATTAATCATGCTATGTTATGATGTCATGATGTTATGCGGATGCAATGCATCAGGCAAAACGTAAGATAGTAAAGACAAATAAGTCATACAAACAAAACCTGCAAGAAACCAAAGGGTTAGTAGCACACACAAGAAAGCCACACAAGTGTCCTTAGGTTTAGAGGCGTGCATGTAGTCCATATGTGAGTACCCTCCCCACTGAAGTTAAGTTGGTTCAACCTGTCCAACAATAGTAATCGGGTTCTAAGGAGCTCATATCCCTGATCTTTCTCGAAAGCATTATCTCAGTCAACACTCAAACGGTTGAACGAAAACATCTTGAAAGATTAATCTCAATGAGGGTAGCTTCGAGTATCAACCAGCTTCAGTCAGAAATCCAAAGCCAGCCATCTCGGTTATTTCTAATAGGCCAAAGTTAAGTTCAACTAAGGTTCTAAGGGCGAATTAGTGCTAATGACACCACATGGTAGTCTAATGTCTCCTTGATCACATTCAAGGGCCATCAGGACAAGCCAAAATGTCGCACTAACGCTGGCTACCAAATCAACCATATCGGGACAAACCGTACGGTCTCCTTGGTCTATTGCCACATACCTAAGGCATCTCGATATTCGGGTTAGAATCTTTCACACAGAAATAGTCCCACGCAGTACCCTTTAAGAATAAAGCAAATAAACAAAACAATGATGATCTAAACCCTAAGGTAAACCCCTCTTAAAAATACTCCCTAGTGTAGCAACCTGCCCTAAAAATTAAGCTTTTAGAGTCGCCACCTATTCTACCAGGGCGAATAAGAAACCCTACGCAGTTAAGAGATCGGGGTAAGATATTATATTCAGGTCGAGGGAAGGTGTTAGGCACCCTCAACCCTTTCCTAAGGTTTTATCGAAGATAAGGTTTATGGCTAATAAAGAAAGGTGACAGAAAGTTAATAGGGTAAATGGCAAAATTTGAACTTGATTAGAATTTTGAGGAAGGGGACTCGCCTTGTTGCCAAGTGCCTACGTATCTCCTTAGGGAGAATCAGAGTCAACGTAGTTCGGGACAGGGTTGTACGCCTTAGAATTTGATATGAAGTGGTTTGAAGGTATTTTGAGTTACCTTATCGTAGTTTTGAAATGCGAAGTTCGCAAGGTATTTTGAATTACCTTATCGTAGTTTTAAAAATCGCAGTATTGAAGAGATGAGTTTTGAGTGTTTTAAGTGGCGTACAACCCTGGTTTAATATGTTACCATTAGTTGCGATGATCAATAGGTTTGATCATCATAGTTAACGGATTGAATGAAGGATTGCTAACCATTCTGATCGATAGATTCGATTATCACAAATAGCAAATTAGCGTGTTTTAAATAATTTAAATTATTAATTTATCGTCATCCCTCATAATCAATAGGTTTGATTACAAATAATAATGAATTTGATAAAGAGGAAATGCTAATCATCGTAACCAATAGATTTGGTTAAAACCATTTAGCAAGATAAATGTCATTTTTATTTCAATTGATTAAATGATTAAATAATTGATTATTACCCATCGCGACCAATAGATTTAGTCGAAACAAATAATAAATTAAATCCTAATATCTTGGCCAAATGGCCAATGGGATTGGGCAAACCCTAATGCATTGATAAACTTTCCTAGGTTTTTTGTGATTTTTTATAATTAACGTTGATTAAATTAATTAAATCGAGATGGTCGAATAATCGGGAAGTAATCCTAATGTTAATTATATTATTAATCCAATCCTAATTTTACATCTAATCCTAATTAAAATAAATTAACTAAATTAAACCTTTAATCTAATAAGAAAACAAATAATAAAAACAACAAAGAAAAACAAATAAAACAAAGAAACCTGGGCGCTAATTGCATGTGGGCGTTCTCTGACATGATGCGTCCGCCTGTTGCTGGGCCTTGGATTTGCGCTGGTGGGAATCTAACGGCTGTCGTTGAAGGTGTACAATGAGCCCCACTAGATGGCACGTGCAGGATCTGCAAGTGAGTCTTAATATAGAAAATCCACAAAATAAATTGTACGAGACGGGAATCGAACCATCCCCCTCGCACTTAAAGACCAGACGCGCAACTCCACTGAGGCACTTCGATTTTGTTGTTAAGACAATGATCCCATATTATAATATATAAAAAAAGACGAATGAACCAGAATTTAAAAAACAGAGAAGCGCGCAGACACTTCTTCTCCGTCTTTGCTATGCTTCTCTTCACCCCTGCAGATTTTACACTCACTTACCACAACAAATAAATGTTAAAGAATCACACGGTTCAATTGGAAATTGCATTCTAAACACGATAAGGGCTTTAGTTTGGTCCAATTTTACTTATTTTGAAGAACCCCAATTTGGAGCTTTGAACCCTAGCAATGGAGGATTCCTATATGTGAGTCCAAACTCTAATTAAATTGTTCCGGTACCTTGCAAATAACACCCGTGAGCGATTTTCTGGACGGTTCTGTAGGCCTTGATCATTAGTAACAATTGGGATTGCTTCAGAGAAACTCCAGGAGTATGTTTGAATCGCCAAAACTCCTTGAATCAATCTCCAATTCCAAGAACAAATTCCAATTTTTCTTCACTTTTATGAACTCGGCTATGGCCCCTTAACTGCAGAAAAAACTCCCCTAATGCCTTGCACTATCTTCTTTATTTATTGGAGAATATGTTAGGTCAACAAAACATAGACAAATCTTTATTGAATCCAAAATTTCAATTTGTTGAAAATTTGATTTGCAAATCTTTCTAAAATTGGTTCAAGCTTGATTCTCTCTTTCCAATCCCTATCCCCACGAAATTTGGACATGTTATTGATATGGTGAGTGATTGGAATTGATCTAAAAATAATCCTTGATTTAAATAAAATTATTTCATATTTTATGTGGTTTATAAGTATTTAAATGAATAAATATTCAAATAAATAATATAAATATTATAAAAATGAAATAATTAGTCTAGGAATCCATATAAAGCTCAAAGTCATGTTTAAAATCCAAAAGTTAGGCCCATTGGTCAAGAAAACCAAAATTACTTAATTAGGGTTTTATGTATTTCTCCAAAATCGACCAACTTCTGAGCCTTGTATCTTGCTCAAATTTTATCATTTTGAGATGTTCTTGGACTTTTTGGAAATCTTAAAGAGTCTTCTAAATGACCCTTTTGGTTTCATCTCAATTTGAGCTTCCATACTCAAGTTATGAGCTTTGACCCAAAAGGTGTTTTTTGTTGACTTTTTGGAGGACCTATAATCTTTTGCACCATATCTCCCAAATGAAGCATTTCTGGCCTTGGCTTGTGAGAGACAAAGTTGTAGAGAATCCAATTTCCTTCAGAATAGGCTTTGGTTGGGAAATTTTTGATGTTCCATGTGAAATTTATGACCAGTCAAAGTTGAGTTGACTTTCTCCTATAAAAGACCCTAATTTGAACCTTTTGAATTTGTTCATTTCGGAGTTTTTATTAGTGAATCATGATCAATCTTTGATCAAATGATGGATATAACCTTAAATACTTGATGTTGACAAAAAGTCTTGAAGTTTGACTGTATTTTGACTATAGTTGACTTTTAGGTCAACATAGTCGATTATTGATCATCTGAGCCATTGAGTGAGCAATCCTTGGAATTGAAGCTTTACTTTTGACATGGAGATGCTTTGAGACATATGAGCTACCTTGAGATCCATTTGAGGCCTTAGAGATTCAAACTCCTTTGATAAAATGTAGACCCTAGTTTAAGAGACCCTCGATTAGTTGAATGTTGCCTGAATAAACCCTTGAACCTTAAACCCTTGAAGATGAAATGAGATGGGCAAATTTTGGGGTATGACAGCTGCCCCTGTTCAATCTTCTTAAACCTGAAGAGTCAGATAGGCACGTCTGCCTATCGTGATCTAAAGGTAGAAGATGATTGAACACTGAAATCCCTGAAATTTGCATTTGTTGGGAAAAAGTTCCGTGGGAGATGGGCTTAAAGATGCCATCCAAGGTAAATACCCCTCTTCTTTGAATGTGAAGCAACTGCTTTTTGGAAGGAACCACGTGTTTTAATTGTAGCATGGCCTAAAAAGGTAACCTTAATCTTATGCGATGTCATGATGCATGTGATGTATGATGCAGTGAGATTTCTCAAAATAAATGAGAGCAATGTATGTATATGCATTATGAATGAGGTATGTAATTGACTGATGCATGACTGTTAGTTATGTTAGTTGAAGTATGTTAGTAACTTTGGAAAAGAAAAATAAAACCCTTGTTTGTTATTGATGAAGCTTTGAAGAAGATCACTGCCGAGGGACTAGCGTGATGAATAAACCCAATTGAGGAACCCTTTAAAAAACCTTGTTGTAAAACCCTTTGTAAAACCCTTTGTATTTTCGAAGAAGATCACTGCCGAGGGACTAACGTGGATAACCAATCGATCACTTCCAAGGAACTAACATGATGAGAAGGAAACTTGTTACTGCTCAGGGACTAATGTACCAAAGAGACGTAGCTTCATATCGCTTCCAGGGAACTAATGTGATAAGAAGATAACTTATTACTGCAATAAGTTTTAGTTGTATATCATTTCCAGGGGACTAACATGATAGGAGTAGATTTTGGTTACTGCCATGGGACTAACGTACCTGATAAATGTAGATATCACCTCCAGGGGACTAACATGATAAATGAGAACCAACTGATCACCGCCAGGGGACTAACATGATGAGAAGGATTTTGGTTACTGCCAGGGGACTAACGTACCAAAGAGACGTGGCTTCATATCAATGCCAGGGGACTAATGTGATAAGAAGATAACTTATTACTGCTCGGGGACCAGTGCAATAAGTTTTAGTTGTGTATCATTGCCAGGGGACTAACATGATAGGGGCAGATTTTGGTTACTTCCAGAGGACTAACGTAGCCGATAAATGTAGATATCACCGCCAGGGGACTAACATGATAAATGAGAACAAACTGATCACCGCTAGGGGACTAACGTGATGAGAAGGATTTTGGTTACTGCCAGGGGACTAACGTACCAAACAGACGTAGCTTCATATCACTGCAAGGGGATTAACGTGATGAATAAACGTAGATAGCAATAGCGAGGATTTGCCGTTTGCTGTGTAAAAGATAATTAACTTGCTATAGTGCTAGCAAGGTTTTGTAGTTTGTAGGTAACCCACTTACTATAGTTCTAGTAAGTCATCGCAGTTGGTATACCCACTCGCTATCGTAGTTTCAGTAAGTTTATCATAGATGGTATGACCCACTTACTATAGCTCTAGTAAGTCTTCGCAGTTGGTCGTACCTACTTACTATTGTAGTTTCAGTAAGTTTATCGTAGATGGTATAACCCACTTACTATAGCTCTAGTAAGTCTTCGCAGTTGGTCGTACCTACTTACTATCGTAGTTTCAGTAAGTTTATCGTAGATGGTATGACCCACTTACTATAGCTCTAGTAAGTCTTCGCAGTTGGTCGTACCTACTTACTATCGTAGTTTCAGTAAGTTTATCGTAGATGGTATGACCCACTTACTATAGCTCTAGTAAGTCTTCGCAGTTTGTCGTACCTACTTACTATCGTAGTTTTAGTAAGTTTATCGTAGATGGTATGACCCACTTACTATAGCTCTAGTAAGTCTTCGCAGTTTGTCGTACCTACTTACTATCGTAGTTTCAGTAATTTTATCGTAGATGGTATGACCCACTTACTATAGCTCTAGTAAGTCTTCGTAGTTGGTCGTACCTACTTACTGTCGTAGTTTGTGTAACCCCAAAAGGATCACTTGCTATAGTTCTAGCAAGCTCACCTGCACCGATAGGAATTACTTGCCCTGGTTCGGACAAGTTTACCTGCACCAAAAGGAGTCACATGCCCTGGTTCGGACAAGCTTACCTGCACCAATAGGAGTCACTTGCCCTGGTTCAGACAAGTTTACCTGTGCCAATAGGAATCACTTGCCCTAGTTCGGACAAGTTTACCTGCACCAATAGGAGTCACTTGCCCTGGTTCGGACAAGTTTACCTGCACCGATAGGAATTATTTGCTATAGTTCTAGCAAACTTACCTGCACCCAAGGAATTACCTGCCATGGATTGACAAGCGTACCTGCATAAATTTCTTTAGCATATCCGTAGAACTTAGAAATATGAGAGCCAGAGACTTGGCGTTGCATATGCTGTTTGTACCAAATTAACGTGCGAAGCGTAGTGTGTAAAGCGTAGTGTGTAATGCGTAGTGTGTAAAGCGTAGTGCGTAATGCGTAGTGTGTACATGCCTATGGTTTTAGCGTTTGTGCCATGTAGATGCCTTTTGACTCGAATGCTTATGCTGATGCATGTATGCTAACGCTAATGCGTATGTATGTATGCTGATGCTAATGCGTATGTATGTATGCTGATGCAATCCCCAGATTTTATCTCCTTAAACCCATTGGACTTTGTTTAAACCATATTTGCACCTATACCACGGCTATGCTTATGCCGTCTTGGTAATATGGATAATGCTTATGCTTATGCATATGCGTAGTTTGTTTATGAGTGAAATGAACAGCAAGGTCGCCATCATCAGTAAGGTTACCAAGATACATCAATCAGGTGATTGGGGTGAATATCTCCGTAAGGTTGCTATCATCGGCAAGGTTACCGGGATACGTCAATCAGGCAATTGGAAATAAACCAACAGTAAGGTTACTGTCATTGGTAAGGTTACCGGGATACGTCAATCAGGCGATTGGAAATAAACCAACAGTAAGGTTACTGTCATCGGTAAGGTTACCGGGATAAGTCAATCAGGCGATTGGAAATAAACCAACAGTAAGGTTACTGTCATCGGTAAGGTTACCGGGAAGCAGGCGGACAATATGGTTTAGCACCAGAGTGATGACTTGGATGTTTTGATGTATGGGATGCTTGTTAGAATAAATCCTAGTTCGGATTGTATTTGAATGATCGCTGATAATGTCTTCGTGATTGCGAAATATCCTTTGTAGAATGATTGTGATATGTAGTATGTGAATGCCCCAGATGATAGGTCGTTGATAACCAAAGCGTATATAGCTTGCTAAAGTTGTAAGGTTGTTGGATGCTAGCGCGACTTCCCAATACCCGCCTTTGAACTTGAAGATCGTAGTTAGGAGAAAGATTTGTTCGAGGTTGTGAAGTGTGAGGATGCCTTTTCCTTTTGCTGTGCGTCTTGCCCCGGTTTGACCCTTCGAATCACTCCACGCCTTTGAACTTTCGAAGTTCTCCACGTCTTTAACCTTTAGCAATTCACACCTTTAACCTCTTGAAATTCTCCACACCTTCAGCCTTTTGGAATTCTCCACACCTTTGGCCTTTCGAGGTTCTCCACCTTTACCCTTATGAATTGTTCGCCCTATGGATTAGATATCCACTGCCCCAATATTTTCGTGGGAAAAGATGCCTCTGATCTCCTAGCCATGAAGGAAGTGCCCCGAGAAATAACCTTGTCATATGCTTCTATGTTTAGATTGAAGGGCATGCTCTTGATTTCCAGGATATGGAGGGTTATCTGTACTGTTCTATCCTTTTGATTTAAATTCCTCCCATGTTTGACATGCCCCTAATTGAGATTGCTTCGAGATGTGACCCAAGTCGATTGAACCTTAGGATGAATGCCCTTAGTTAATAGGATCTTTGATTGTATGCCCCTGTGATCCTTGAAAATTTTCCCCTGTTTAGGAGAACCCTCTGGATGTGGTTCCTCCATTCAAGAGTCTTGATCAGAAATGATCGCCTTTGATCAACCAATTTCGAAATCTCCTTGATGCTAAGTGTATATTCGTAGATGACGTTGTACCCTTTGAGAAATAACTCTAATGCAATGCGTATGCAAGTTTTGAAATCGAAGTCCGTTATGAATTAGGAATGGATGATTAGAAATGAATGCTTGAAGAAGCGTAGTGGTTAGAAATAGTTTTAACAAACCTAGGAGTCAGTATAACAAAATCCTGCTTAATATGCTTTCGTAGTTAACTTTGCCTCAATTAGGACTTTCGAATGTTGTAATTTGGCATGGTTCATGGTTTAAGAAACAACGGATATAAGGCTCGAAATTTTATTTACCCCACCCCTTTCTCCTTGATGTTCTCCAAATCCTAAAATTCGCCTAATCCAATGAATGCGCTTTGTATGTAAGAGAATCGTTTCAGTTCTGATATTAAGCAGAAGCCTTAGAAGAGATCCAAGCACTGATGAAAAATGTTATAGAGATCCAAGCATTGATGGGAAGCTTTGATGATTTAGCAGTTACAAGATTATCCTTTGTATTCCTTTGAATTTGATCCATCGGGATGCCCTAATTTTCGCCTAAGTCATTTTTGTTTCCTTTTATGGAATTTTCCGTCTTGACTTAGCAGGCGCTCTCCTTTTTTTTTTGAATACTCCTTTTGAAATATTGATCCTTGGATATTGAATGTTGTGACTGCCATGTTCATTTTGATTTGTAAGCTTCGACTTTGATACGTCCTCGATCTTGAATGATGTATTGAGGAAGAAGATGTTGTGAATGTTATCTCCATTGCTTCCTCATTTTTTATGAATGCGAGGAAGAAGATGTGCTTAAACCTTTTCTTGATCCTTATGCTTGAACCTTTGCTTGGATTAACTGATTCTCTTGACCATAAAAGACACCATTGAATTAATCGAACTCTACCATGCCCCTGGTTGAAATCAAGGTTTATTTGAAAAGTAGAAACAAACTCCAACTTCTGGCTCGAGGGGGTGACGAGGGATTAACATCCTTGTATCTCCACTGTTTAGGAATTGAAATAATGCTTGTACATCGTCGGCTCGGTCTTACCTTGAAAGCATACGTTTAACGAGATTTAGTTAGTTGCATTTGTCATTCTCCTTTATGTTTGTTAATAATCCTGAGTTTGAATTTGAAAATAGAATAGAAGTGTGCGAGTGGAAAGTCGTAGTAGTGAGCGAATGAATTTACTCCAAAACCTGCATGGTCATTGTCGCGCGCTCGGTTTTTTGCCATACCTCTCGCGGAGAGATACGCGAACTGACTCTTTTTGTTTCTGCTTTTGTGCTTGAAAATCAGAGAGTCGCCACCGACCTTTTATTTTATCCAATTAAGGAAAGGTTTATAAAAGAAACAGAAAAAAGACCTTTAAGAAATTCTGGGTAAGGGGGTAGGTTATACAAAGGGAAGGTGTTAGCACCCTTTGTATCCATGGTTATCCATGGGCTCTTTAATTTGCTTAGCTCACTTGTTTTCAATTGCTTTTAAATGCTCGTATGTGGTTTCAAATACCTTTGTAAATTGAATTTGTAATGATCCTTGTGCGGATGTATACAAAGTGTTTTTATCTTTCAAAAGATGCTTTGGAAAAAAGAGCGTTAACTTCGTAATGATCCTTGTTTGGATATATACAAAGTATTGTCTTTTTGAAAGTTTTATTTTGAAAAAAAACAATGATATATGAGAGATTTGTTTGTTTTGATTTGAGCAAGCAAATGTGGAGGTCTACCCTGAGTTATAAGGTCTTTATCCTATTTCCTTTAAAAATCTATCCTTTCACCGGATATAAACAAAAGTTCGATTTTGCGTTTGAAATAATAGAATTTGATTTTGATTTTGAAAAGAATAGGAAAGGGATTACCCTAAGAGGTGCAAGTGTGATTGTGTTTTGATTCAGGTATTTTATCTTTGAAGTTAGTGATCTAACGGTTCAATTTTATCTTTGGCATGTACGCAGTTTATATGTGCTGGAATTTAAAATGCGGAAATGTAAAATGCGGAAAGTAAATCTACGCTATTACATCGATTGTGCGGGAAATGTAAACTACGCTATTTACATGAATTTGACAACCTATACATTTATCTAGGAATTTAAATTGCAAGAAATATAAAAGAAGTGTTTTTGGTTTTTTATGATTGATTTTAATTATAATTAATGCATGATTAATTAAATTAAAATGAGGAAAAAAGATGAAAATAAATTTCAAACCTAAAAATTAAGCTTAAAATATGTTCAAAATGCTTGTTAATTAATTTTAAAACAAAACTATTTTTTTTTTGGATTTTTTGAAATTGATTTGAAATTTATTAAGTTAATTAATACATAATTAAATAAATAATTACACAAATAATTAAAACTTGAAGAGAAAATTATTCAAAATATGTACAAAATTAGTTTATAATATATAAACAATATTTAATATAAAGAACAAAATTTTTTATGATTTTTGATTGGGTGAAAATAATTAAAAGATAAATATATGCATATTATCTAATTAATTACACAAAATATTCAAATTATGAAGAAAAATAAAATATTTTTATATCAGAAAATAAAATATTATTTTAGAAACTTAAAAATATTTTTTGTATATTTTTTTGGATTTTTAAAACTATTTTTAATTAATTTAACAAAGAAATTAAAATAAAATAGAAAATAAAAAGATGAATGATCAGGTGTGGTATTTAAATGAGGACCATGGTAAGGATGAGTGTTTTGATACGTTGGATTGAGAGTTTAATGAGATCAGACGGCCCAGATATTGAGGTCACATGGAAAGATGATGTAAAGCGCACATGGGAACCCAAGATTCAAAAACACTGGCGCGCGCGTTCTATTCAATGAGGTGAGGACACCTCATCGTCTTCAACCTCCAGCCAGCACCTTTAATAACGTTTTTGTAATAAAAGCGCTGTAATAGATACCTTCTAAACCTGCAAAATAGCGAATAGGGTCAAACATGAATATTAATTTGGCGCGACATGCCCATTCGATTCGTCTCAATCTACTGAATTCAACCATGCCCTTAATTTGTCCTATTTTTGGTTCTAACGAAAAACCCTAAATTTGAACTAAGAAACCCTAAAATGGTAGTTTCGTGTACAGGCTCCCAAAATTTAATTAAATGTCCAGAAATGATCAAGACATTAAGCTAAGTTCAAATATATGTCTACATCTTGTTAAACATGCCTGAATGATCAGATACGAGTTGGTTTTATTTTGAATAAATCGTGACCTGTAGTGCTTAGTTCAGTGGGTTTCAAGGCTGGGAAATGATTGGAATAGTTTCAGTGATACTTGAGGAAGGTGTTTGAATGTTTAGTTTGTATTGAAACTGACTTGAATTCAAAATTCGAATTTGGAATTTCTTTGAAAAATTTAAGTGATTACAAGTATGGTTACAAGCATAGATTCTCTTCTGAATTCGTGGTTTTTTATTTGTGAAGTACTCTAAGCTATTTATAAGCTATGTTGTGCTTAGAATTGAAGCCAAGAAGCCTTTGGTTGCCTTTGTTGAATTCTTGATTTTTTTATATTAAAACCTTTGAATTGTTGACCAAGTCTTGCTTCTCTTCAATGCTCTTGCCTTGTACCTCAATCTTCTGCAGAAAATTAAAGATTCTTGGATGACTCATGCTTAGAAACTAAGCTATCCATTATCCTTCCATTTTCCATTTTCATTTAATCTTAAAATAGGATAAAATTAAACCAAAAATGGATAAAAATGGTGTGGGCTTTGTCTTGGTCGTGGTAGGCCCATAATATCATGGCAAACATGTTTGAACCATGAAAACTTGGCCCCATTTGGAAAAAATACATTTTTGAGCAATGTTGGTTTTATGCATTTTCCCAAAATTTAGCCAACTTCAACAAGGTGTAAATCCCTCAATTTTTTTCATATGAAGGATATCTTGCACTTTTTGGAAACCTCAAAGAGTCCTCTAACCAATGTCTTTGGTCTCATGTCAAAATGATTTTTGATGCTCCTTGTGTGTCCTTTTGAAAAAAGTGTCTTTTTGTTGACTTTGAAAATGACCTGTAATGTCTTTGTTCATATTTTTCAAATGGTGAATGTAATGACCATGGGATCAATTGCATTTAAAAGATAATTGAATTTCCTTCAAAATGAGCTTTAGTTTGAACTTTTTGGATGAAGGATGAGAGAGTTATGACCAGTCAAAGTTCAGTTGACTTTTTCGGAGAAAACCCTAATTTTGAATCTTAGGGTTTTGTTGATTTTTGATCTTTCCTTGATGAATTATGATCATCCAATGATCAAATGATGAATCCTTTGACAAAATATGGATGTTGACAAAAAAATTCATTTTTGACTGTCTGTTGACTTTTTTGGTCAAACGGGTCGTCTGTTGACTGTTTGAGCTGCTGACGGTGCGTCTGAGTGAATTGAAATCTGAAAATTTGTATGATGGTACTTTGAGATATATGGAGGTCCATGAAATCCATTTGAGGTCTCAAAAACTTGTTTTTCCTGAAAAAACAAGAAACCCTAATCAGGGACTGTTTGTGTAGGAGACAGTTAAGCGTACCTGATTTTTGTGCAGTGCTGAGTCTCTGCTAATCATATGATATTCAGAAGACTTCTAGGACAAAAATCTTGGAATTTTGAAATGCAAAAGTTTGATTTGATTGATGGTACAAAACACGGAGAATTATACTGTCAGCAGTTTGACTATCAACTGACTATTCAGGCATTAATGTAGCAGTTAGAGTGAAAAATCAACAGTCAAAGTTAATATTATTTTTTTTGTTACCAGTACAGTCTGAATCCCTGGACTCTGCGCCTGCAAAAGATTTAACTCTGTACCAATTGCGTCAGTAATATTTGTCTGTAAATAAATATCAAATAAATAGCGTGTGTGAAGTAATAAACAGTAATTGGCGTTTGCGTAAGAGTAAATTCAACAGCGAGCCAAAATACTGTATAAGAAAAAATTCTAAAAATCAAGTATTCATAAATCAGGATGTGAAAATCCAAGATTATATGAAACTCTTAATTTTTAGATTGAAGTTTTCTTGAAAAAAGATGCGGGCAAATTTTGGGGTATAACAGTCATCCTATTAGAATTGCTAATCCGAAGGTACAACTTTTATCCTGAGTAACACTTAGCAATCGTAGGGGTTGAAATTTTGAGCTGATAAAACCTATTGATCCTAGGGACAATCTCCTTTGTAAATCCGTCGACCTTATTTTACCCCTTGGTTCCTAGACTTATAGAAGTAAAGGGTAATCTCGAATTCTCCTTGGGCACGTCAAACCTGTCGGGAATAAATTGTTAGCGGTGGGTTTTCGTCGTTTCGGAACTTCATGAGTTTCCTTTGACTGAACCTCTTTTGCTTTCTCTAAGGATAGTATCACACCGTTCGCAACCTTCAGCGTTTGTAGATTGATAAAGAAACCTATGACCCTTTTGCCTCATGATGAGGAGTTAACATATGTCGCCTTCCCTCCATCGTAAATGTGCATCTTCGTTCAAGGTATTGCCCCAGTTGGACTGACCCTTGCCCCCAGGTTATTGTAGAGCGCCCTTGTAAGCTTCGCTATGTTCATAGATGAACCCCTTTATGACTAGATACCCCTTGAGTGTATCTATGAGGGAACTTCTTGTTAGAATAAGAATTGTTCTGATCAATATTCTTAGTTTTGATGATAACAATGTATATGAATTTTGCTTGAGATAATGTGGTACTCTAATCCTATGCAATTTCCATTTCAGGAAATATATAAAGAGTATGCACAAAATCGGCGCAAGAAGCACTGACTCAGAAGGTTCAGCATGCAACATCAGAACATGGTCTGGCAAGACATCAGAAGATGGTCAAGCAGAATCAGAACATGGTCTATTGAAGCATCAGAAGAACTTGAGATCAGAAGCAGAAGCACTGAAGTTCTCATGGTATCACGCTAGAAGCACTTCAAGGTCAGAAGACAAGAAGATGCTCTGCACCAAGCTGCTATGACTCTGATATATTTAAACGTTGTATCTACAAACATCATATCAAAAGCAAGTACAAGATAGCAGGCTACACTGACTGACAAAAGGAACATTAGAAGCTATTAAAGGCAAAGTAAGTTAAAGCAGGAAAAGCAAGGCTCGAGGTAGTTGACAAAAGAGTGAAACATTAAATGCAATACTGTACGGATCACGCAACGCATTAAATGCTCCCAACGGTCATCTTCTCAAACGCCTATAAATAGAAGTTCTGATGAGAAGCTGAAAACAACTTTTTGCGCAAACATACAGAAACGCTGTCAAATTCAAAAGCTCTCAAACTTCATCTTCAACCTCACTTCATTACTGTTGTAATACCTTAGTGAGACTAAGCTTAAACTTTAAGAGAAATATCACAGTTGTGATTATAGCTTTTAAGAAGCATTGTATAACTCTTGTAAGAATTTGTTTACATTCATTTGTAAAGAACTAGAGGAGATCAAGTTGTGATCGAATTCTCTAGAAAGTCTTAGAGGGTATCTAAGCATTGTGTTCCTAGAGTGATCAGGTTTTGATCAGAATACTCTAGAAGACTTAGAGGGTATCTAAGTGGAAAACCATTGTAATCTTGTGTGATTAGTGGATTAAATCCTCAGGTGAGGTAAATCACTCTAAGGGGGTGGACTGGAGTAGTTTCGTTAACAACGAACCAGGATAAAAATATTGTGTTCATTGTTTTTATCTTAAGAGTTTTTAAAGTCACACTTATTCAAACCCCCCCTTTCTAAGTGTTTTTCTATCCTTCAATTGGCATCAGAGCGCCGGTTCTAAGGTGCAAGCACTTAACCGTGTTTAGAAAAGATTCAGGAAGAGAAAAACGCTAAGTCAAGATGGTTGAAACTCCAACACCTAAATCTACATCTGGCTCTGCTGAGCAATACAATGGAAATGGTAACAATGGCTACACTAGACCAGCAGTATTCGATGGTGAGAACTTTGAATATTGGAAAGATAAACTCGAAAGTTACTTTCTTGGTTTAGATGGTGACTTATGGGATCTTCTGGTGGATGGTTACAAACATCCAGTGAAAGCTAGTGGTGTAAAGCTCTCAAGACAAGAGATGAGTGATGATCAAAAGAAGCAATTCAAAAATCATCACAAGTGTAGGACTGTTTTGCTGAATGCTATCTCTCATGCTGAATATGAGAAGATATCTAACAGGGAAACTGCCTATGATATATATGAGTCACTGAAAATGACTCATGAAGGAAATGCCCAAGTCAAGAAGACCAAAGCTCTTGCCTTGATCCAGAAATATGAAGCCTTCAAGATGGAGGATGATGAAAACATTGAAAAAATGTTCTCAAGATTTCAAATGCTAACTGCTGGATTAAGAGTTCTTGACAAGGGATACACCAAGGCTGATCATGTCAAGAAGATCATCAGAAGCTTGCCAAGAAGATGGGGTCCTATGGTGACTACTTTCAAAATTGCCAAGAATCTGAATGAAGTCTCTCTTGAAGAATTGATCAGTGCCCTGAGGAGTCATGAAATAGAGCTGGATGCTAATGAACCTCAGAAGAAAGGTAAGTCTATTGCATTAAAATCTAATTATAAAAAATGCACTAACGCTTTTCAGGCTGAAGAAGAAGATTCTGAAGAATCAGAATCAGAAGAACAAGATGAACTGTCCATGATCTCCAGAAGGATAAACCAACTCTGGAAGAGCAAGCATAGGAAGTTCAAGAACTTCAAAAGTTCTAAGAAGCTTGAACGTGGAGAATCTTCTGGAAGCAGAAGATCTGACAAGAAGAAGGTCACATGCTATGAATGCAATGAGCCTGGTCACTACAAGAATGAGTGTCCAAAACTTGAGAAGGAGAATCCCAAGAAGAAGCTTCATAAGAAGAAAGGTCTTATTGCAACATGGGATGATTCAGATTCAGAATCAGAATCAGACTCTAAAGGCGAGCAGGCAAACATTGCACTGATGGCCATAGTTGATGATGGATCAGAATCTACATCAGAATCAGATTCTAAAGAGGTATTTTCTGAACTATCTAGAGAATAGTTAGTTTTCAGTTTAACAGAACTTCTGGAACTCAAGGCTCATCTTAGTATCAAATACAAAAAGCTGAAAAGCTATTTGATTCTGAAACTAAGAAGCTGGAAGTGGAAAATTCTGAATTGAAGGAAAAAGTTTTAAAATTATCCAAAGACATTGGATCTCCTTCTAACTCAGAAAAATCCATTCCTAGTCTCAATCATATTCTGAAAGAATATGACTCGAGTTTTAGAAAGTTCTTATCTAGAAGTATTGGCAGAAGTCATCTTGCTTCTATGATATATGGTGTTTCTGGAAACAAAAGAATTGACGTTGGCTATAAGGGTGATACCCCACACAAATTTGAACCTGTAGATGATATGAAAATCACATACAAGCCATTGTATGATCAGTTCAAGTTTGGCCACTCACATGATATTAGGCTCACTTCACATGCCAAAAGCTTTCATGTTACACACACTAAGAAGCATGTGACACAACCTAGAAAATATCATGCTGCTAAACCTAAGGAATATCATGTTGTACCTCCTGTTGTTTATTATGCTAAACCCAATTTCAATCAGAACTTGAGGAAAAGTAACAAGAAAGGACCCAAGAAGTTGTGGGTACCTAAGGAGAAGATAATTTTTGTTGCAGATATCCTTGGCAGCAAAGAAGACAAAGCACAACATGTCATGGTACCTGGTGCTTAAGTTTGGTGGAGAAGTCAATTTTGGAGGAGATCAGAAGGGCAAGATTATTGGCTCTAGAACCATAAGTACTGGTAACTCTCCTTCCATATCTAATGTACTTCTTGTAGAAGGATTAGCGCATAACTTATTGTCCATAAGTCAATTAAGTGACAATGGTTATGACATAATCTTCAATCAAAAGTCTTGCAAGGCTGTAAGTCAGAAGGATGGCTCAATCCTATTTACAGGCAAGAGAAAGAACAATATTTATAAGATTGATCTTTCTGATCTTGAGAAGCAGAAGGTGACTTGCCTTATGTCTGTTAGTGAATGATAACACGATTTTATCTCATATATTTAGCTTGAAATCCATAAATATTTATAGCATTTTCCTTTAATTATATTGTTTTATTATGATAGTATGCGGGTATTTGCGATGTTTCAGGTATTACGCTCATATTGAGACTTTTTGAGAAAAGGAAAGAAATGGAGCTGAAATCACCTCTATTTGTGCCTAAAAGATGGAAAAGGGGTGCTGAAGCAAGAAAGGGGTGCAAAGAAGGCCCAATTGTGCAAACTACAAGTCCATCCCACGAAGAAGCCAATTGCGCGTGGCCCATGTCATTCCAGCACGTGGAGACGCACGTCTCCAACGTCCCTATGCCACCTCACCAAAAGGAGACGCGCGTCTCCAGCTGCCTCCTAGATCTTCTCCACTTGAGACGCACGTCTCAAGTCGTTCAAAGGCTCTCCCCAAAAAGTGGAGACGCACGTCTCCAAGTCCAAGTCAAGAAGAGCTCCTCCTTTCACGCATCCCAACTGCAGACCCTCAGCTATAAATAGAGGCTGCTACTTCAGTTCAGGGGGTCCGAATTTCTGCTAACGAAGTGCTGCCGAATTATTTCTTCAAGCATTTATTTTCCTGCCTTTCATTTAACCGCTTTATTTTTCTCGCAACAATTTCTACACCGGAAATTGTTGTGAACCTTTCGTAGATCTAACCTTACGTTAGATTTATTTTTATATTCCTTGTTTTTAAATTCCTGCCCAATAATTTCCGAAGAATGATCCAGCCAACCTGTGGTGGAAGTTCGATACTTCAAGATTCAATTCAATCGCAATTTATTTTATTCAGGTTTATCATTTACCGTTTTAATTATTATTATTATTGCATGATATATTATATGCCATTTAACATGCCTTTTATTATGAACCAAATTAATTTATGCATGTTTAACCGTATTAATATGTCTGGCTAATTAATTAAGATATCGGTATGTAAAGTAATTTAACCGTAGGGATCCGAAATAAATTGGCTTAATTATGTTTTATTAAATATCACTTGTTTTTGGTTTGTATGTCTAATTTAATTAGTAAGTCTTAAAACCAATAGAGCGAAAGTTTGAGGGGTTAAGACGGTCAAAGATTAAAATCAATAGAGCGAAAGTTTGAGATCTTTAACTGGATAGTAGACATAGGACATTAGTTTTAAGGATGGAGAAAGCGTATTAAAGCTAATTAGAACTTATTTATTTTCAAAAAGTGCTTTTACACCCGCGCGGGATGGCGAAAGCGTACGTTAGGGATATTAGCATGTTCCGAGTCAACAGAGCGAGAGTTTGAGATTAGGAGATTTAAATAGATAACAACTTCATAAAACAAGCATTTTATTAATTACGTTGTTTCCCAAAAGCTTTTCTAAATCTAATGGGATGGCGAGAGCGTACATTACGAGTTAGGACAGTAGTCTAAATCAACAGAGCGAGAGTTTGAGAGGAGGACTTTTAATTAATAGAATTAATAAAGATTTTTAATCGAATTTATACATTATCCAATGGACCTTCGGATCACCTAAGTTAAACGAAATACATACTGATATCCGCCTATTACTACATTTCTTAGAATTCACAATCACTTCCCCTTAGAAACAATCAAAATATTAGTAGCCTTAGCTTTACATAGTAACCTTAGATAACGGTAGGTCGATTCATAGTCCCTGTGGATTCGATATCTTTTAAAACTACACGACACGACTGTGCACTTGCAGTCATCAGATTAATAGACACGTAAAGTCACGATCAAGTTTTTGGCGCTGTTGCCGGGGACTATTCAAGTCGATATCGTAACTCACTGTTACACCGTAGAGACTAGGGCAATTCTTTCCTTTCTTTTTGAACGATTGCATGCCAAATACTCGTTCACAAGGAGGAGATTTAATACAACGAATTAACGAGATCGAACGTTTTATTAACGTCAAACGTCGAGCTCGCAATCTTCCCAAAGTAGCACCAATTCCGATTAATCAGGAATTGATCTTTACTGATCAAATCAATCAAATTACTCCGAAGTTAGAGATGGCTGCTATTCGTCCTCTTAGAGACTATGCCGCTCCTTCACGCGCTGAACCGCACTCAAGTATCGCACCACCTGCAATTGAGGCGAACAATTTCGAACTGAAACCTTCGTTGGTACAAGCTGTTCAACAGAACCAATTCTCTGGAAGCCCTGCAGACGATCCTAACCTCCATTTATACGTGTTCGTGCAATATGCCGATACTGTCAAAGCTAACAACGTTAGTTCCGAAGCTATTCGATTACGTCTCTTTCCTTTCTCCTTGAGAGATAGAGCTAGAGCGTGGCTTCAATCCCTGCCTTCTAATTCCATAACTACATGGGACGAACTGAAGAGAGTATTCTTAGCTAGATATTTTCCGCCTAGCAAAACTGTTATGCTAAGAGGTCAAATCAACGGATTTACCCAAAAAGATAACGAATCACTCTTCGAAGCTTGGGAACGATACAAGGACATGCTTAGACTATGCCCTCATCATGGACTCGAACCATGGCTGATCATCCATACTTTCTATGGTGGTCTACTTTATAACACGAAAATGACTATAGATGCCGCTGCTGGCGGAGCACTAATGGACAAACCCCATGATGAAGCATACAACCTCATAGAGAACATGGCACAAAACCATTACCAATGGGGAGGAGAACGAGCCGCTCTAGAGAAAACCCAAACCAAAGGAGGAATGTACGAAGTAAGTGGTATAGACCGCGTAAACGCTAAAGTAGACGCTTTAACTCAAAAGATCGAAAACTTAACCATCACTCCTTCAGCCACCGCGGCTGCTGTAGCACCTAACTGCGAAATTTGTGGATTAACTGGACACGTAGTTGCCGAATGTCAACTCTTGACTAGTATCCCATCTGATCAAATAAACTACGCTCAAGGAAACCCTTATTCTAACACGTACAACCCTGGATGGAAGAACCACCCAAACTTCTCGTATAAGAACAACAATGCGTTGTACGCGCCTGGACAGGCACCTGCTGTCCCACCTGGCTATCAAAAAGCGCCTGTAGGTGCTCAAAACGCCCCTAGGAAGTCGAATCTAGAAATCATGATGGAAAACTTTATAGCTTCACAACAACAAACCAACAAAGACTTCCTGAATCAAAACATCCACAATAGTGAGCAACTAAAACAACTATCAAACAAAGTAGATGCTTTAGCTACACATAACAAAATGTTAGAAACACAAATCTCACAAGTAGCTCAACAACAAGCACCTACTGCTGCCCCTGCTGGCACGTTTCCTGCTCAACCACAACCTAACCCTAAAGGACATGCAAACGCGATTACACTGCGAAGTGGAACGAATTACGATGGACCTATCGATCCTAGAACTCAAAACGCACCCATGTCACAACAAGAGCCAAAGGAAACCAAAAAGACATCAACTGATGATCAAACTGCTAAGACCAATGAGAACAACACCGAAGTGGAACCTGAAAAAGAAAAACCTTACGTTCCACCACCACCTTATAAGCCACCAATTCCTTACCCTCAAAGATTAGCTAAATCCAAAACCGAAGCGCAATTTAAAAAATTTGTAGAACTTCTAAAACAATTAAACATAACCATACCTTTCACAGAAGCTATAACTCAGATGCCTTCGTACGCTAAATTCTTAAAAGAAATTCTATCAAACAAAAAGAAACTCGAGGATAACGAAACTGTAACGCTTACCGCTGAATGCAGTGCTATCATCCAAAATAACATGCCTCCCAAACTAAAAGATCCTGGTAGCTTTTCCATACCCAGCGTAATAGGAAAGGCTATTATAGAAAAAGCCTTATGCGACCTAGGAGCCAGTGTTAGTTTGATGCCTCTTTCAACCTGTAAGAAACCAAACCTGGGTGAGCTTAAGACAACGAGAATGTCTCTTCAACTAGTTGACCATTCAGTTAAATACCCTATAGGAATGTTAGAAAATATCCTTGTGCGTGTAGGCCAATTCTACATCCCAACTGACTTCATCATAATGGATATCCAAGAAGATTCTAACATCCCGATCATATTAGGAAGACCATTCTTAGCAACTGCTGGTGCAATTATAGACGTTAAACGAGGAAAGCTTACCTTCGAAGTCGGAGAAGAAAATATTGAATTCATTCTTTCTCAGTTCCTGAAAGCACCTTCTATAATTGACACATGCTGCTCTGCCGACATCATCGATGAGTGTGTGGATGAAATAAAATCCGAACCACATAAGGAAACCGAGATCCTAAGAATCCCTATACCGCCTATTTTTGAAGATGACAACTGGCGTGGGGAATATCAAGATAACCACCTGAGTGAATGCCTAGCATTAACTCCTGATCCTATACCTGGACCTAAGAAACCTGCTATAGAACTTAAAACACTACCTACTGACCTAAGGTACGAATTCCTAGACGAAGAACTCAACCGACCCGTCATAGTTAATGCCGATTTAGGACAAACCGAGACCGAAAAACTACTCACTGTCCTAAGAAAATACCCAACCGCTCTAGGATATAACATATCAGATCTGAAAGGAATAAGTCCTTCCCTCTGTATGCATCGCATTATGCTCGAAGAAGATTGTAAAACCTCTAGGGAGCATCAAAGACGAATCAATCCCATCATGAGCGATGTTGTTAAAAAGGAAATTCAAAAACTATTAGAAGCCGGAATCATATACCCAATATCTGATAGTAAATGGGTTAGTCCTGTTCATGTCGTACCTAAGAAAGGAGGAGTTACCGTAATCACTAACGCGAAAGGCGAATCTGTAGCACAACGTACCCAAACTGGATGGAGAATGTGCATTGACTATAGGAAGCTAAACAAAGCCACTCGCAAAGACCACTTTCCTTTACCATTGATAGATCAAATGCTCGAATGCCTAGCCAAACACTCGCATTTCTGTTATCTGGATGGATACTCCGGATTTTTCCAAATTCCTATTCACCCTGACGACCAAGAAAAGACCACATTTACATGTCCTTATGGTACGTTCGCTTATAGACGAATGCCTTTCGGACTTTGCAATGCACCCGCAACCTTCCAGAGATGCATGATGGCAATATTTGCCGATTTCCTGGATGGGATAATGGAAGTCTTTATGGACGACTTCTCTGTCTGTGGAGGAAGCTCTGAAACATGCTTAGAAAACCTTGAATTAGTACTCAAACCACGTGTAAGCGTCAACCTAGTACTCAATTGGGAAAAATGCCATTTCATGGTTCGACAAGGAATCGTACTTGGACACATCATATCCGATAGAGGAATCGAAGTAGATAAAGCAAAAATTGAAATCAGTGAAAACCTTCAACCTCCCAAAACAGTTAGAGAAATAAGAAGCTTTCTAGGACACGCCGGTTTTTACCGACGTTTTATTAAAGATTTCTCTAAAATAACTAAGCCCTCAATTGAACTACTAATGAAAGATGCCAAAGTCATCTTTGACGAAAAATGCGCTGAAGCGTTTCAAACACTTAAACAAGCATTAATCTCCGCACCGATTATGCAACCTCCCAATTGGAGTGAACCTTTCGAAATAATGTGCGACGCAAGCGATTATGCTGTAGGAGCTGTTCTAGGCCAACGAAAAGATAAAAAACTCCGTGTCATATACTATGCGAGTAGAACCCTAGACGAAGCTCAAATGAACTACGCCACAACAGAAAAGGAACTATTAGCCGTCGTGTTTGCATTAGATAAATTCTGTTCCTACTTGGTAGGAGCTAAAATCATCATATACACTGACCACGCCGCTATTAGGTACCTCTTAACAAAGAAAGACGCCAAGCCTAGATTGTTGAGATGGATCCTCTTATTACAAGAATTCGACCTAGAAATTAAGGATAAAAAGGGAACCGAAAATGTCGTAGCAGATCATCTCTCTCGACTCGAAAATATGAAACCCGAACAAGTACCAATAGATGATGATTTCCCTTACGAAAGACTCATCGCTCAGTTGGAAGCTAACGAAATAGAACCATACCGACCAACCATTGGATCTAACAATTTCATAGAAGTAGCTTTAGCCCGCTCCGCCACACCTTGGTATGCGGATTTCGTAAATTACCTAGCTGCTGGTGTACTTCCCCCTAATCTAAGCTACCAACAGAAGAAGAAATTCTTCCATGACCTCAAACACTACTATTGGGACTACCCCTCCTTTTCAAAAGAGGCCCCGATGGAATCTTTAGACGTTGTGTACCTGAGGAAGAAATAGGAAGTATAATAACACATTGCCATTTAGCCCCTTATGGAGGACACCATAGCACATCTAAAACCTGCGCCAAAATCCTTCAATCTGGACTCTTTTGGCCCAACCTATGGAAAAACGTTTACTTCGCCGTATTAAACTGTGATAGATGCCAACGAACAGGAAATATCTCGAGACGTGACGAAATGCCTCAAAAAGGTATTCTAGAAGTAGAAATATTTGACGTCTGGGGAATAGACTTCATGGGTCCCTTTCCATCATCTTTCGGAAATAAATATATACTCGTAGCTGTCGATTATGTTTTGAAATGGATAGAAGCTATCGCTTCTCCTACAAACGACACACGAGTAGTGATCAAACTCTTCAAAAACGTTATCTTTCCTAGATTTGGTGTACCAAGACTGGTAATTAGTGATGGTGGATCCCACTTCATTTCGAGAATCCTTGAAAAACTCCTTCGAAAATATGGAGTAAATCATCGAATAGCTACACCGTACCATCCACAAACAAGCAGATAAGTAGAAGTCTCTAACCGAGAAATAAAGCAGATATTGAAGAAAACTGTTGCTATATCTAGAAAGGATTGGTCATCCAAGTTAAATGAACCTTTATGGGCTTATAGAACAGCTTTCAAAACTCCAATTGGAACCACCCAATTCAAACTCGTTTATGGAAAATCATGCCACCTTCCGGTAGAATTAGAACATAAAGCCTATTGGGCCATTAAGAATTTAAATTTAAATTACACTACTGCTGGTGAAAAACGAATTCTAGACATAAACGAATTAGACGAACTTAGACAAGACGCTTACGAAAACGCCAAAATCTATAAAGAAAGAACGAAAGAATGGCACGACAAGCGTATATTTAGGAAAAATTTTAGCATAGGCGATAAAGTACTATTATTTAATTCTATACTGAAATTATTTCCCGGAAAGTTACGATCTAGATGGTCTGGCCCATTCGAAATCACTAACATACTTCCGAGCGGAGCGATAGAAATTAAAGGAGAAACCGTCGAACCTTTTGTCGTAAATGGGCAACTTATTAAATGTTACCATCGTCTCGAGCACGATGAAAATATTGAAATTTTAAAACTTGACGAGCTACCCGCTTATTCGGAAAAATGATTTTCGTTTAATCGTCGAGCTTACGACATAAAACAAAGCGCTTGGTGGGAGACAACCCACATTTTTATTTTTATTTTTCTTGTTCTTATTTATTTATTTATTTAAAAATATTTTATGTTGTTTTGAATTATTTTTATTTTTCTATTTTTTATTTTTATTTTTTATGCCTTTTCTACCTCTTATAATAATTATTATAATTATAACCGCTATCTTAAAATTATAAAAATCTCTCCTTTTTAAAATTATAATTATTATTATAAGTTGTTACAGCTTTTAATTTTAATTTTTCTTTTTAATTTTCCTTTTAAAAACACTAGCCTATTTCTAACTAATTTTCATACTTTTCGACTTATAGGCATATTTAGTTACTAACTCATCAAGATGCAAGAAGTCGACAATATGGAAGTCGTTTTCTGTGGTAGAGGACAAGAAGCGAGATATGCTAAGATAGCTCAGAGGCAAATGGATTTGACTCGCTATCCTCACCACCCGACTATGATAAGATTAGGAGTCGAAGAAAGCGTCATGTACTTGCTGAACCAAATCGGTTGGACCGGTTCTCACCTGTTCCGCAAGTTTAATACCTACCGAAAGCTCACTCTGGAATTCTTGAGCTCTTTGACCTACCTGCCTAACTGTGGACAAGGATTGAGGAAAGGAGTTATCCTCTTTCGACTCTTTGGATTAGAATATCAGTTTTGTGTCCGTGATTTTGCTGAAATGTTAGAAATCCCTCATGGATCGGATGCCTACACCACAGTTCCTGAGGAAAGTCTTGGTTACTGGGAGTTGGAAAACTTCTGGGGTAAGATTACTGGTAACGATAACCCTGAGGAATTCGAGTTTCAATCCGAGAACATTCATAACTCTGCCTTCAGATACCTGCATAAGATCATCACTCACTACATCTTCGGTAAACCCGAAAATGTCACTGAAGTTTCTAGAGAAGAGTTATTCATCATGTTCTGCACCTCTCAGAATCGTCCGGTCAACGCTATCGCATTTATGCTAGCAAACTTCGAGCGCATCACGCAAGACGAAGTTTCACCTATTCTGATCGGCAGTTTCGTCACTATGATTGCAAATGCTATAGGTCTGAGAACACCTCTGCTTAGATTGACACCTCTTGGTTCCTACAACTCCATGAAAATTCGCTTCTGCTTTAATCGAGGTATCATTGGAAACCTTGGACCTGATCAGTTTGATTTACTCATTGATAATAAAGTGCTAGATCAGTTCACCTTACCGAATCCAAGGACGAGTGTGCACAACCCTGCTAATTGGCTTTACTATGATCAGATTCCTGAAAGAGAGTCATCTCTAGAAACCCCACAAGCCTATGAACATTTAGATGATGACATGTACGTAGCAGAACAAGATTCTGAACCTGACACTCCTCCTGGATACTATGAATATGGACATATACTCGAAGATGATCATGAACCTGAATATGAGCCAATGCCTGAGGATAATCATGTGCCTGAATATGAGCCTCTACCTGAAGATGAACCTATACCTGAGTATGAGCCTGAGACTCCTACTGGTTCACAAGAAGTTCAATCTGAAGACATGACTGATGTCGAGCCTGAACAACAACAACCCGCTGCATCTGCTGAATCAGTGGCCCTAAGAAATGCTCTTCCAAGGATCGAGCATGCTCCTAATCAGAACACACAAGGCCAAGCAATAGATGCACTACAACATGAAGTTCAACATATGCGCAACGAGTTACACACTCTGCAAATGCACTTCTTCAATTTCATCGACACTGTCAATGCTCAATTCGACGAAGTCTTCAAACACATTTATTCTAATGTGCACAACAAGAGACGTGGCTAGATGTTAACTTTTAGGATATTAGATTTTATTTCTAGTTTTAGCAATTTCCAATTCCTAGTTTAGAAATTAGTTTTCTGCATTTTTACATTCTGTTTCTATCAACACTCAGTACCAGTTTTAATCTGAAATGCATTATTTTTATTCATTTACTGCTACTGTGTTATATTATGCTGCTATTAACTGCTATATATTTCTGAACGCATATAATATACTCAGCTTGGTTACCATTATTTTTGCTGTTTATAGTATTAAACTATGACACTGTTCTCAACTATTTATCACACTCTATTGTACCTGTCAGAACTTGTCCAAACCAGTGCATGCGAGAAAACAACCTCCCTAGGCTAGGAGACGCACGTCTCCACCTCTGTGGGACCCCATCTCTGCATGCAAGGGATAGGAGACGTCCGTCTCCAAGGATTCCCAGCAGACTGCTTGCCTGAGACGCGCGTCTCCCAAGGGCAGCAGCTGCTCTGCTTCGTTGACCACGCTGAGACATCATTTCTCCCTCTTTGAATTTTGAATTTCAAAATTCATCATTCAATATTCTTCCTTCTCCCCATAATTCCTTCCATTTAAACACCATAAACCACATTCATCCTCCATCACCACCTCTTAACTCTACATCATTTCCCATTTCTCCATTCCATTCAAAATTCAAACACCACCATAAATCTCTTTCAATTCTATATTTACTCCACCATTTTCAAACCTCACTATAAAACCACACCACCACCACTCTTTTTCTTCACAACCTCCAAACCATTTTTCTATTCTTCTATTTCTCCACACTATCACCTTCCAAACACACGATGCCTCCGCGTTCAATCATCCGAAGTGTACGCCCTGAGAGACCTCCTCCCAACCTTGAACATATTATCTTTCGAGAGGAAGACGACAACGCTCAACGAACCAAATATCTTGCTTTCTACGAACGTTCAGTTGTCCCCACGAAATTCGTGAACACTGATTGTTTAGAAACTTTGGGTCTTATAGATGGTGTCACCCGTTTACTCACAAAATCTAGCCTACACCATCTCTGTACCGAACCCGTACCCACTAATGAGCCGCTCGTCTTAGAGTTCTTAAGCTCTTTCCACTACGACACTCCTTCTGATCAACCACTTTTAACCGGTAACATCTAATTTCGGATGTTTAACCGTGGCTTTAATTTGGATCAAGAAGAAGTTGCTACGTACTTGCATTTCAATAATGCACCAAATGCTCATCGCACAATCTTTCAAGAACTCAATGGTCGCCCTTGGGAGCAACTCGCTTTTGAATTTTGGTTTAATCTGACTAGCGAAAATGCTACCGGTTGGAGGAATCTTCATGCTTCTCATATTCAAAATCCCGCTATACGTTATTTTCAACGTGTTTTGGGTCACACTATTTTTGCAAGATCCAACAACCACAAGGTAAACCAAAATGAGTTATTTTTCTTATACTGTGCGCTAAATAATATCCGCTTCAATAATGCACCATTTATGCTCCGACATATCCAAGGCTGCATCAACGCTCCCGCTACAAACCCCTTCCTGTTTGGCGGTATTATCACCACCTTGGCTTGTGCCTTAGGTCTCGCTGACGACCTCACCTCCCTCTCTCATCTCATGATGCCATCTCAATCCCTCGATCTCACTTACTGCCGTGACTCTCATCTGGTTTCACCATGTCATGATGGCCGATTCACTCTGGTCGTAAACAAAGTTCCGATTCCAAATGTCATCCTGCCATGCCCCGAGCAAATCAACATCCTTTATATTCAGCGTTGAAGGCTTATTAATGAAGTTCCTCAAGAAAACCAACCTAAACATCCTAATGAGCCGGTGGATGAAATGGAACAAGAGTTCAACCAAGCAGATGCTGATTTCAACCAACCTCCTCAAAATAATCCTCTGCCTATTACTCTCGATGCCATGTATGCTGCAATTCAACACCAAGACCAACTTTTTCAGGCTATGCAGACAAATCAAAACGAAACACTAAGGCTAATTCGAGAAATGCAACAAGAGCACCGTGACTACGCTGTCAGGATCGAAGACCGCTACACAGAAATTGCTACGCAATTACATGATCTTAACGTTCGTGCAAATGGCTCTCCTACTGATAGACGTCGACGTGTTCGTACAAGAGGCGCAAGCAGTTCTCGCAACCGCAACAACGAGGAGTAGTAGCTATGCATTGAGGACACTGCATCATTTAAGTCTGGGGGAGTCGTATTACTCGCTTTAGTATCATTTCCTTTTATTTTATTTCCTTTCCTTGTAATGTTTCTTTTCAAATTCAATAAAGCATATTTATGGAACTTTAAGTCTTATATGTATATTTCCGTGGCTATTACAATTTTTTTCCATTTTCTTGATCCATAACAAAATTTTTACTCCAAAACGATAAACGCATAACCCCACACGTTCGAGAAGTACGAAGCTACTCAAATACTTAACACATAGAAACCAGAATAAAGATTCAAGACAATACCCTTATCGTCTCGACACTCTAAAACCCCCAAGTATGCGTAACCGATTTGAATACCCTTTATACCGAAACCATCGACTTCAATTTTGTAGTAACCCTTATTAGTTTATTATAGCAGTCGGCACCGTCTTAGACACCAACTACGCAGAGAGTCGATGAATATAAGTGTATGATCCATATAATTATTATTATATGCTTTACATCCAATAGAAATGTACCTACTAAGTAAGGTGATCCTCATACGATCATTTAACCTAACGGTCACAAATCTCAAATATAAAAACTATTTGTTGATTGGTTCAGAAGTTACCTGGTACTGAACTTGGTAGGAAGGACTATTGTCCGATTCCCCACAATCCACAAATGAGCACTAAGGAGTATACCACGTAAATGTGTCCGAACTCCATTAAAAGGATCATAGTAACTAACCGGCTACTCTGCTATGTGCGTGTCAAGATAATGGGCTTAATGTGATTGCGCGCGAATGAAAAGGGTAAAACAAGATGAAGAGTCAAGGTCAAGCTATGATGGCATGATTCAGATTGGTATGCACGCTGGGAGTGGTCTAGTGTCGCTACTGTAAGTTTATTGCTACGATCTACTGCATAAGTTTCAAACGAAAACATTCTGTAAGCTGAGTACGACCCGAACGATGTGGTGGAAATGTATTTCATTTCACTGTCCTCTGATTGTCTATCTTATTATTTGCTTGAGGACAAGCAAAGGTTCATTTCTGGGGGAATTTGATAACACGATTTTATCTCATATATTTAGCTTGAAATCCATAAATATTTATAGCATTTTCCTTTAATTATATTGTTTTATTATGATATTATGCGGGTATTTGTGATGTTTCAGGTTTTACGCTCATATTGAGACTTTTTGTGAAAAGGAAAGAAATGGAGCTGAAATCACCTCTATTTGTGCCTAAAAGATGGAAAAAGGGTGCTGAAGCAAGAAAGGGGTGCAAAGAAGGCCCAATTGTGCAAACTACAAGTCCAGCCCACGAAGAAGCCAATTGCGCGTGGCCCATGTCATTCCAGCACGTGGAGACGCACGTCTCCAACGTCCCTATGCCACCTCACCAAAAGGAGACGCACGTCTCCAGCTGCCTCCTAGATTTTCTCCACTTGAGACGCACGTCTCAAGTCGTTCAAAGGCTCTCCCCAAAAAGTGGAGACGCACGTCTCCAAGTCCAAGTCAAGAAGAACTCCTCCTTTCACGCATCCCAACTGCAGACCCTCAGCTATAAATAGAGGCTGCTACTTCAGTTCAGGGGGTCCGAATTTCTGCTAACGAAGTGCTGCCGAATTATTTCTTCAAGCATTTATTTTCCTGCCTTTCATTTAATCGCTTTATTTTTCTCGCAACAATTTCTACACCGAAAATTGTTGTGAACCTTTCGTAGATCTAACCTTACATTAGATTTATTTTTATATTCCTTGTTTTAAAATTCCTGCCCAATAATTTCCGAAGAACGATCCAGCCAACCTGTGGTGGAAGTTCGATACTTCAAGATTCAATTCAATCGCAAATTATTTTATTCAGGTTTTATCATTTACCGTTTTAATTATTATTATTATTGCATGATATATTATATGCCATTTAACATGCCTTTTATTATGAACCAAATTAATTTATGCATGTTTAACCGTATTAATATATCTGGCTAATTAATTAAGATATTGGTATGTAAAGTAATTTAACCGTAGGGATCCGAAATAAATTGGCTTAATTATGTTTTATTAAATATCACTTGTTTTTGGTTTGTATGTCTAATTTAATTAGTAAGTCTTAAAACCAATAGAGCGAAAGTTTGAGGGGTTAAGACGGTCAAAGGTTAAAATCAATATAGTGAAAGTTTGAGATCTTTAACTGGATAGTAGACATAGCACATTAGTTTTAAGGATGGCGAAAGCGTATTAAAGCTAATTAGAACTTATTTATTTTCAAAAAGTGTTTTTACACCCGCGCGGGATGGCGAAAGCGTACGTTAGGGATATTAGCATGTTCCGAGTCAACAGAGCGAGAGTTTGAGATTAGGAGATTTAAATAGATAACAACTTCATAAAACAAGCATTTTATTAATTACGTTGTTTCCAAAAAGCTTTTCTAAATCTAATGGGATGGCGAGAGCGTACATTACGAGTTAGGACAGTAGTCTAAATCAACAGAGCGAGAGTTTGAGAGGAGGACTTTTAATCAATAGAATTAATAAAGATTTTTAATCGAATTTATACATTAGCCAATGGACCTTCAGATCACCTAAGTTAAACGAAATACATACTGATATCCGCCTATTACTACATTTCTTAGAATTCACAATCACTTCCCCTTAGAAACAATCAAAATATTAGTAGCCTTAGCTTTACATAGTAACCTTAGATAACGGTAGGTCGATTCATAGTCCTTGTGGATTCGATATCTTTTAAAACTACATGACACGACTGTGCACTTGCAGTCATCAGATTAATAGACACGTAAAGTCGCGATCAGTGAAGAGTAATGGGTCTGGCACAGAAGATTAGGCCATGCTAGTTTGAGAAAGATTTCTCAGATTAACAAACTAAACCTGGTCAGAGGACTCGCAAATCTGAAAAACAAATCAGATGCTCTTTGCGAAGCATGTCAGAAGGGCAAGTTCTCCAAACCTGCATTCAAATCTAAGAATGTTGTCTCTTCCTCTAGGCCGCTAGAACTTCTGCACATTGATCTGTTTGGACCAGTCAAAACAGCATCTGTCAGAGGGAAGAAATATGAATTAGTCATCGTAGATGATTATAGCCGCTGGACATGGGTAAAGTTCTTAAAACACAAGGATGAGTCTCATTCAGTGTTCTTTGAATTTTGCACTCAGATTCAATCTGAGAAGGAGTGCAAAATCATAAAGGTCAGAAGTGATCGTGGTGGCGAATTTGAGAACAGATTCTTTGAGGAGTTCTTCAAGGAAAATGGTATTTCCCATGATTTCTCTTGCCCTAGAACTCCACAGCAAAATGGAGTTGTAGAGCGAAAGAATAGGACTCTACAAGAAATGGCCAGAACCATGATCAATGAAACCAATATGGCTAAGCATTTCTGGGCAGAAGCAATAAATACTGCATGTTATATTCAGAATAGAATCTCTATAAGACCTATTCTAAATAAGACTCCTTATGAATTGTGGAAGAACAGAAAGCCCAACATTTCATATTTTCATCCTTTTGGATGTGTTTGTTTCATTCTGAATACTAAAGATCATCTTGGTAAGTTTGATTCTAAGGCACAAAAGTGTTTCCTTCTTGGATATTCTGAACGCTCTAAAGGCTACAGAGTATACAACACTGAAACATTGGTTGTAGAAGAATCAATCAATATCAGATTTGATGATAAGCTTGGTCCTTAAAAGCCAAAGCAGTTTGAGAATTTTGCAGATTTAGATATTGATATATTAGAAGCTGAAGAACCAAGAACCAAAGTATCAGAAGCTGAAGATCTCAGAAGCAAAGGATCATAAGATCAAGTTGCTGCATCTTTAGAGAATCTCAGAATTTCTGAAGAGCCAACAGTCAGAAGATCTTCTAGACTCACTTCTGCTCACTCAGAAGATGTCATTCTTGGAAAGAAGGATGATCCTATCAGAACAAGAGCATTCCTCAAGAACAATGCAGAATGTCAATTAGGTCTCGTTTCTTTGATCGAGCCAACTTCTATTGATCAAGCTCTAGAAGATGCGGACTGGATAATTGCCATGCAAGAAGAACTAAATCAGTTTACAAGGAATAATGTATGGGATCTTGTTCCTAGACCAAAAGGATTCAACGTCATTGGAACCAAGTGGGTCTTCAGAAACAAGTTGAGCGAGAAAGGAGAAGTTGTAAGAAACAAAGCCAGACTAGTTGCTCAGGGCTATAGTCAGCAAGAAGGGATTGACTATACAGAAACCTTTGCATCAGTGGCCAGGTTAGAATCTATTCGCTTATTGATTTCTTTTGCCACTCAACATAACATCACTCTATATCAGATGGATGTTAAGAGTGCTTTCTTAAATGGTTATATAGAAGAAGAAGTTTATGTCCACCAACCTCCTGGTTTTGAAGACTCTAAGTCTCCAGAAAATATTTTCAAATTAAAGAAATCATTGTATGGACTGAAGCAAGCTCCTAGAGCTTGGTATGAAAGATTAAGTTCTTTCCTTCTGAACAATGGTTTCACTAGAGGACAAGTGGATACTACTCTCTTCTGTAAAACATTTAAGAAAGATATTTTAATCTATCAAATTTATGTTGATGATATTATCTTTGGAACATCTAATGCTACACTTGGAAAGGAGTTTGCTAAGTCTATGCAGGCTGAGTTCGAGATGAGTATGATGGGAGAACTCAAGTACTTCCTTGGGATTCAAATCAATCAAACTTCTGATGGAACATATGTTCATCAAACGAAGTATGTGAAAGAAATTCTGAAGAAGTTTAATCTTTCTGAAAGCAAAGAAGCCAAAACTCCTATGCATCCAACGTGTGTCCTAGGTAAGGATGAGGTAAGTAAGACGGTAGATCAGAAGTTATACAGAGGTATAATTGGATCTCTTCTATATCTGACTGCTTCTAGACCTGACATTTTATTCAGTGTTTGTTTGTGTGCAAGATTCCAATCAGATCCTAGAGAATCTCACTTAACAGTTGTTAAGAGAATTCTGAGGTATCTGAAAGGTACTACTAATGTTGGTTTAGTCTACAGAAGATCTAAAGAGTACAACTTAGTAGGATTTTGTGATGCTGACTATGCTGGAGATAGAGTTGAAAGGAAAAGCACTTCTGGAAGTTGTCAATTTCTTGGAAGTCACCTGATCTTCTGGTACAGCAAGAAGCAAGCTACCATTGCCCTCTCAACAACAGAAGCAGAATATGTTGCTGCTACTGGTTGTAGCACACAGATGCTCTGGATGAAGAGTCAATTAGAAGATTATCAGATTTATGAGAGTAACATTCCTATCTTCTGTGATAATACTTCTGCTATATGTTTATCTAAGAATCCAATTTTACATTCCAAAGCTACACATATTGAGATTAAACATCATTTCATTAGGGACTATGTTCAGCAGGGTGTTCTTTCTTTAAACTTTGTGGATACAGACCATCAATGGGCTGATATCTTTACAAAACCCCTTGCTGAAGATAGGTTTAAGTTCATTCTGAAGAATATCAGTATGGATTTATGCCCAGAATGAGAAGATGAGAAGTTCTGACGTATGGATAAGTTGTGAAATGTATTTGGTTATCTTCTTATAAGAAGTTCTGATTGTGATCATTTAGAAGTTCTGATTATGTTATTACTAACGCTTCATTATCTAAGTTGATTCAGAATCTCTTTTAAAGTAGAAAAGCTGTCACCAGTTGTTCCAGAAGATGAACACGTGTTCACTCTTTTTGGACAAGCATGCGTACAGTTGAGGAGACGCCGCCCTAGGTAACTGTGCAAATCATTTCAAATTTCACATTATCTCTCCTAACGCCATCTCTCATTAAATGCATTTGATTCCATGTTTTCTATAATCATATTCATTCAAACGCGTATTGCATTTCATTTCAAATCCGTCCCTTTATATACTCATCTCCACATTCATTTCATCTTTTTACATTCTCTCTCTCTCTTTCTCTTTTATTCATTGTTTGCATAAACCCTAAGTTCGTAACTGAACTTCAGTGAATCTTCATGCTTTCTTCATCAAGTTCTTCAAGAAAAAAAATGTCATCTGCTCATCTTGTTTGTCTCAAATACGGTTACACTCCTTTGAAGACATGCTCTATTCTGCCAACAGAACTGGAAGTTCTCTATGAATCATCGGTAGACTTTGAAAACCCAAGGATGCATGGTTTCAATACTAATGCTAAAACAATGGAACAGGGTTGGTCAAACTACCTTGGTAGACTGGTTGGACCAATATATCCTGATTTAGTAAAGGATTTCTGGGTTCATGCAACGGCTACTCCAACAGCTATCATCTCTTTCATATTAGGGCATGAGGTTGTGATAACTAAGAAGTTGATCAGAAAGCTGTACAATCTAGAAGATGAAGAAGGAATCACAGGTGCTCTTCCTGGAAGAGTTGATTGGGAAACAGTTGATACAGAAATATCTACTGCTTTTGGTTTTACATCTCATCAAACTGGCTCGTTGAAGCCGTTCTACAGAGTTTGGGCTGAGATTATTCTAGGATCTCTCTATCATAGAAAGCGATCCTTTACCTCAACATACATCAATCAGGATCAGAAGTATGCTCTCTTCTTCATTGGAAAAGGAACTGAAGTTAATATCTCAAGCATTCTATTTCAACATTTGAAAACAAATATTGAAGAATCACGAGATGAAGAATGCAAGAAGTTTCCAGACTTCAAGAAGAATGCTATTCCTTTTGCCAGAATGATTTCAGACATTCTGATAGAAAGTGACATGTTGGAACCTCTGAGAACTATTGGAACGCCAAGGTTCTTTGGTGTCATTCAAGGACACGTTCTGAATGCCTTTGACCTACAAAGGATGTGTCTCATTGAGAAGGTAACTTCTGTTCCAAGAATATTTCCAGATATTCTGACGAGAAGAGTTCCTGTTGAAGGCTTTGCTCCTTTGTTCAAAGAAGAGCTTAACAAGGCTGTTAAGTGTTACTTGAAGGCTTCTGTCAAAGCTCAATCTTCTATTGATCCTGCATGGATTCGAGGAAGAGTTCTTCCTTCTCTGACTGAGTTGCAGAAGAAGGAACAGAAGAAGAAAGAAGCAAGATTGAAGAGAAAAGCTTCAGAAGAAGAAGCTAAGCAAGCTAAGAAGCAGAAGATCTTTTATGATCCTTACAAAGTAAATTCCAAAGAATTTCAACAGAAGTTCATCAGGGATTCTTTCCGTGCTTTAAGAGCTGCTAGTTCCTCTCAGAAAAAGCCTCCTCCTTCTGAACCTCAAAACTCCCTCACCATCCCAAACAGTTTCCAACCACCTCCTTCTACCCTTATTCTAAACCCTGAACCACTAAATGCCATTCCCCCAACACCTTCTGATATTCCATTTTCATCTACCCTCACCACAGAATCTCCACCTTCTCTATCCCATCCCTTACCCTCCAGAAAATCCAAACCTTATTGCCTTCTGTACCCTGACTACAAATTCACCTTCAATCCTCCTGAACCTCCTATTAATGTAGACTTTGAGCTTTTTAAGCTTAGCTTCAGAAAGAGGATGGAAACCTTAAGAGATGCTTATGACTCCAAGCTGGATCAAGCTGCTAATAGGAGAATATGGAGACTCTTTAGAAGGGACTTTCAGTTGGATGCTATGAACATCCAGAGAAGATGCGGGGCTGAAGCATCTGGTTCTTCTGGTTGTCTTCTGGAAGCTGATGATGGTAGGTACTATTATCCAATCAGAAATTGGAGATCTCTTGAGGAGAAGAAGTTTGTGGATGAGTTGGAAGATGAACCATGCCTGACTATGGTCGTTTGGAAGCCTCAATATCCTTCAATTGATATTGATATCCTTCAATATTCTGTTCTGACTAGAGATTTCCAGTGGTTGTTCAACTGGCTAAGGGTGAATCCTTCTAAGGAAGCACCAGACATGGTCATTCCTGAAGTTGTCTACCCTTCAGAAGTTGCTGCTCCCATTCCTCCAAAGAATCTGGCTGAGATTCTTCAAGCTCTAGAGAATAAAGATTTTGAGTTCCCTGATCCAGAATATGCTGAAGATGCTTTTGAGTCAGACTCGGATGTTGAGATGGAAGATGCTGAGAATCATCCTGCTGAGGAAGTTCCTATTCAGGAAAATCAAGATGATGTTCTCACATTGGATGATGTTGCTGGTAATGCTATCCCTCTGAATGATAGATGTGCATCTTCTTCTACTGAACCCTTCGTTCTGGTGAACGCTATCAAGGCCCTTCAACAGAATCAAGATGTTCTAGCTTCTCGCTTGGATAAGCATGATGAAGCACATGAGAAGTTCAGAACCTTCATGAAGAAACAGACTGAAAGCACTGCTGGGATTCACGACATGCTGGCCAAGATAGTTTCTAAACTAGGCTAGTCGTAGTCTTTTGAGTCTTAGTTGTCTCTTGTTCTTTCATCTGTTTTCTTGCATATGCTTTTGTATCTTCTGATATCTTCTAATGATTAATGAAATCTTCTCCTCTCATATTGTTTGTTTTTCATCTGAATCTTTTATGTTTTTTGATGTTATGCCAAAAAGGGGGAGAAATGTGATAATTGATTTGATTAATTATATCAGTTGCTGGGAGTAAGTCTCCACATTTCTAACAGAATTTGCAAGTTCTATGTCCTTGAGATTTTTGCAGGATTGAAGACATTCTGAAAAAGCTCAACATGAGAAGCAAAGACATGGGGAAAAGCAATTATATATAGAAACATGCTCATGGAATTTGAAGCAAGCTTAGTGCTGTGAAGCTTCAAGATCAGAAGCAAGAAGGAAGAATGTTCTGATATTCTCGTGGCAGAATATGCTATAACACATTCGTATCCCTTATATGTTCTGATGCATTTTAAGTGTTCTGATACATACTATATGCTCTGATACATATTTTGTGTTATGATTCATTCATGCTCTGACTTTTGTCATTTAGTTTGTTCTGAAACATTTCAGGATGTAGAGATGCTCTTATGATGCTCTGGTACATTCAACAATGTTCTGATACAATCTAGCATGCAATGATTCAAGAAGAAATTCAAAGCTCTGAAATTGTCCTATGGAAGCAAGAAGTAGAAGCTCTGAATGTTCTGAAGTTCTAGGCATATGTGAACGCCTCAACTGAAATGGAAAATACTCAGGGAAGTCCTTTATTTACAAATTTCTTCCAGTATTTATTTCAGGGGGAGATTATTCATCTCAGGGGGAGATTGTCAATCTCAGGGGGAGACATATTCACACACTATGTTTATATGCTTATGCTATAACTGTGTATTTGTCTTTAGCCATATGATATTCTGATTGCAAATTCATATCAATTATATATGTTTTTGTCATCATCAAAAAGGGGGAGATTGTTAGAACAAGAATTGTTCTGATCAATATTCTAAGTTTTGATGATAACAATGTATATGAATTTTGCTTGAGATAATGTGGTACTCTAATCCTATGAAATTTCCATTTCAGGAAATATATAAAGAGTATGCACAAAATCAGCGCAAGAAGCACTGACTCAGAAGGTTCCGCATGCAACATCAGAACATGGTCTGGCAAGACATCAGAAGATGGTCAAGTAGAATCAGAACATGGTCTATTGAAGCATCAGAAGAACTTGAGATCAGAAGCAGAAGCACTGAAGTTCTCATGGTATCACGCTAGAAGCACTTCAAGGTCAGAAGACAAGAAGATGTTCTGCACCAAGCTACTATGACTCTGATATATTCAAGTCGTTGTATCTACAAACATCATATCAGAAGCAAGTACAAGATAGCAGGCTACGCTGACTGACAAAAGGAACGTTAGAAGCTATTAAAGGCAAAGTAAGTTAAAGCAGGAAAAGCAAGGCTCGAGGTAGTTGACAAAAGAGTGAAACATTAAATGCAATGCTGTACGGATCACGCAACGCATTAAATGCTCCCAACGGTCAACTTCTTAAACGCCTATAAATAGAAGTTCTGATGAGAAGCTGAAAACAACTTTTTGCGCAAACATACAGAAACGCTGTCAAATTCAAAAGCTCTCAAACTTCATCTTCAACCTCACTTCATTATTGCTGTAATACCTTAGTGAGACTAAGCTTAAACTTTAAGAGAAATATCACAGTTGTGATTATAGCTTTTAAGAAGCATTGTATAACTCTTGTAAGAATTTGTTTACATTCATTTGTAAAGAACTAGAGGAGATCAAGTTGTGATCGGATTCTCTAGAAAGTCTAAGAGGGTATCTAAGCATTGTGTTCCTAGAGTGATCAGGTTGTGATCAGAATACTCTAGAAGACTTAGAGGGTATCTAAGTGGAAAACCATTGTAATCTTGTGTGATTAGTGGATTAAATCCTCAGGTGAGGTAAATCACTCTAAGGGGGTGGACTGGAGTAGTTTCGTTAACAACGAACCAGGATAAAAATATTGTGTTCATTGTTTTTATCTTAAGAGTTTTTAAAGTCACACTTATTCAAACCCCCCCTTTCTAAGTGTTTTTCTATCCTTCACTTTGTTGAAATAATCCTTGCTCGGTGATTACCTTTGTTGTATTCACAATCCTGTTACGACAAGGCGTGGACATGTAACTGGCATGGTGAAAGGCATCCTTTTTTTCTTCGTAAGACCAAGCTCATTCCCAATAATTTATCCTCCACCTTTCTCCGTAGATTGTGATCCTTTTGATTTTCTTCGCGAGTCTCGAGAGATCGGCTAGCACTATAAGTATGGGCGCGGGCGAAGATAGAAATGCAAATGTAAATGTATGAATGCATGAAAATGCAAATGCATGCGTATGCAAAAGACTCATTTTTTTGTATATGGTGACTCCTTATATGTAATGCAGACGTGCGACATATATAATCCTAAGGATAGTCTATGCGGATTTAGGGGTGACATTAGACCCTAGTGAAATCTGTGCAAGCTTGATGTTATGGCGCGCCAATGGAAATCCCTTAGATCAGGGAGTATGTAGAAGGTAGCAACTGGTGACCGTTCAAGACAGTCACCAAATCTCATGGCCATAGAGAGGCCGTTCGACTTGTACCAATGAAGTTGTCCCTCGTGGGAAGGTTCTCTATGCGGAACACAACCTATCTAAGAACGATATCGAACGAAATGAAAATCCCTACCGGCTAGGGATGAAAGATGTATAGATGGAAATCCAAGCCCTACACAAGTTAGAGGGTGGGCGGGAGCAAGCACGGGTTGACCGTTCAAGACAGTTACCAGCTCTCATGGCCATCGTGAAGCCAATCGACGTGCATTAATAAGGATGTCCTTCAGGGGAAGGACACGTCGTTGTAAAAACACATGGACATAAAAAAAATCCCTACAGGCTAGGGAGTGCGTAGGAGCAAGCACGGGTTGACCGTTCAAGACAGTTACCAACTCTCATGGCCATCGTGAAGCGAATCGACGTGCATTAATGAGGATGTCCTTCAGGGGAAGGACACGTCGTTGTAAAAACACATGGACATAAAAGAAAATCCCTACAGGCTAGGGAGTGCGTAGGAGCAAGCACGGGGTGACCGTTCAAGACAGTCACCAGATCTCATGGCCATCCTGAGGCCAATCGACGTGTGCAAACGAAGTTGTCCTTCGTACGAAGGATTCGATTTTTAGAAATAGAATCCCTACCGGCTAGGGAGTGCGTAGATGTAGACACAGGGTGACTGTTCAAGACAATCACTAGGTCTCATGGTCATCGAGAGACCAATTGACGTGCATAAATAGAGGTGTCCTTCGTGGGAAGGACATGATCTTGGAAATAGCATCTCTACGGGCTAGGGAGCGCGTATGAAGACCTGCAAAATCTAAACTTAAGTGTTCGCAGTATATAAATTGCAAACATATAACAAGCACAAAAGCATAAAAGCCCTAAGTTCATAGGTTCTGCATGACGGCTTAGGGGGTCTACCCTTCCCATGGGTATGTTCTAACAAGGGTCTCATGGGGTCGTTCGTAGCCTCCGAGACTTTTTGTCTCTTTGGATTTTAGAACAACTCATTTGTCCATGAGGTTCGAGTTTTAGGAGTAGGTTCTCAGAGAGATCAGCCAAATACCAAGTCCTGTCCTCAACAAAGTCAAGCCTCGTTTTAGACATTTCCGGATGTTCAACCCACTCTGAGTGGAATTATCAATAAGACTCATAGGCGATGCAAGTCCCCCTAGTCTTAAGGACAATTCCCACACTTTGGTTTTAACAACAATTTATAATATCCCAACAGAATACAATAAAACAACCAATATTCAATTAATAAAAATATTTAATTAAATTGATGTAAATGAATGAGAATGTAAATGAACATATAGGTTGCAAATAAATAAATAAATAAAATTTAAATATTTAAATATAAAAAGAAAAGAAAAAAACCTGAATCCTAGAAATTGTAAATGAATATATAAATGAAAATTTAAATATGAAAAAAAACCTAAATCCAAGAAATATATAAATAAAAATTTAAACATTTAAATATAATAAAGAAAAGAAGTAAAAACCTAAATCCTAATCCAAAACCCTAAAATGGCAAATTAGCCAAACCCTAAAAAAATTTGCCAAAAACCTAAATGATTTACCAAAAACCTAAACCTTGCCAAAACCTATAGGAGCATCATATTCACCATTATGGTTCTCCCCAGCAGAGTCGCCAGCTGTAGCAACCTGCCCTAAAAATTAAGCTTTTAGAGTCGCCACCTATTCTACCAGGGCGAATAGGAAACCCTACGCAGTTAAGAGATCGGGGTAAGATATTATATTCAGGTCGAGGGAAGGTGTTAGGCACCCTCAATCCTTTCCTAAGGTTTTATCGAAGATAAGGTTTATGGCTAATAAAGAAAGGTGACAGAAAGTTAATAGGGTAAATGGCAAACTTTGAACTTGATTAGAATTTTGAGGAAGGGGACTCGCCTAGTTGCCAAGTGCCTACGTATCTCCTTAGGGAGAATCAGAGTCAACGTAGTTCGGGACAGGGTTGTACGCCTTAGAATTTGATATGAAGTGGTTTGAAGGTATTTTGAGTTACCTTATCGTAGTTTTGAAATGCGAAGTTCGCAAGGTATTTTGAATTACCTTATCGTAGTTTTGAAAATCGCAGTATTGAAGAGATGAGTTTTGAGTGTTTTAAGTGGCGTACAACCCTGGTTTAATATGTTACCGTTAGTTGCGATGATCAATAGGTTTGATCGCCATAGTTAACGGATTGAATAAAGGATTGCTAACCATTCTGATCGATAGATTCGATTATCACGAATAGCAAATGAGTGTGTTTTAAATAATTTAAATTATTAATTTATCGTCATCCCTCATAATCAATAGGTTTGATTACAAATAATAATGAATTTGATAAAGAGGAAATGCTAATCATCGTAACCAATAGATTTGGTTAAAACCATTTAGCAAGATAAATGTCATTTTTATTTCAATTGATTAAATGATTAAATAATTGATTATTACCCATCGCGACCAATAGATTTAGTCGAAACGAATAATAAATTAAATCCTAATATCTTGGCCAAATGGCCAGTGGGATTGGGCAAACCCTAATGCATTGATAAGCTTTCCCAGGGTTTTTGTGATTTTTTATAATTAAAATTGATTAAATTAATTAAATCGAGATGGTCGAATAATCGGGAAGTAATCCTAATGTTAATTATATTATTAATCCAATCCTAATTTTACATCTAATCCTAATTAAAATAAATTAACTAAATTAAACCTTTAATCTAATAAGAAAACAAATAATAAAAACAACAAAGAAAAACAAATAAAACAAAGAAACCTGGGCGCTAATTGCATGTGGGCGTTCTCTGACATGATGCGTCCGCCTGTTACTGGGCCTTGGATTTGCGCTGGTGGGAATCTAACGGTTGTCGTTGAAGGTGTACAATGAGCCCCACTAGATGGCACGCGCAGGATCTGCAAGTGAGTCTTAATACAGAAAATCCACAAAATAAATTGTACGAGACGGGAATCGAACCATCCCCCTCGCACTTAAAGACCAGACGCGCAACTCCGCTGAGGCACTTCTGTTTTGTTGTTAAGACAATGATCCCATATTATAATATATAAAAAAAAGACGAATGAACCAGAATTTAAAAACAGAGAAGCGCGCAGACACTTCTTCTCCGTCTTCGCTATGCTTCTCTTCACCCCTGCAGATTTTACACTCACTTACCACAGCAAATAAATGTTACAGAATCACACGGTTCAATTGGAAATTGCATTCTAAACACGATAAGGGCTTTAGTTTGGTCCAATTTTACTTATTTTGAAGAACCCCAATTTGGAGCTTTGAACCCTAGCAATGGCGGATTCCTATATGTGAGTCCAAACTCTAATTAAACTGTTCCGGTACCTTGCAAATAACACCCGTGAGCGATTTTCTAGACGGTTCTGTAGGCCTTGATCATTAGTGACAATTGGGATTGCTTCAGAGAAACTCCAGGAGTATGTTTGAATCGCCAAAACTCCTTGAATCAATCTCCAATTCCAAGAACAAATTCCAATTTTTCTTCACTTTTATGAACTCGGCTATGGCCCCTTAACTGCAGAAAAAACTCCCCTAATGCCTTGCACTATCTTCTGTATTTATAGGAGAACATGTTAGGGTAACAAAACTTAGACAAATCTTTATTGAATCCAAAATTTCAATTTGATGAAAATTTGATTTGCAAATCTTTCTAAAATTGGTTCAAGCTTGATTCTCTCTTTCCAATCCCCATCCCCACGAAATTTGGACATGTTATTGATATGGTGAGTGATTGGAATTGATCTAAAAATAATCCTTGATTTAAATAAAATTATTTCATATTTTATGTGGTTTATAAGTATTTAAATGAATAAATATTCAAATAAATAATATAAATATTATAAAAATGAAATAATTAGTCTAGGAATCCATATAAAGCCCAAAGTCATGTTTAAAATCCAAAAGTTAGGCCCATTGGTCAAGAAAACCAAAATTACTTAATTAGGGTTTTATGTATTTCTCCAAAATCGACCAACTTCTGAGCCTTGTATCTTGCTCAAATTTTATCATTTTGAGATGTTCTTGGACTTTTTGGAAAGCTTAAAGAGTCTTCTAAATGACCCTTTTTGTTTCATCTCAATTGGAGCTTCCATACTCAAGTTATGAGCTTTGACCCAAAAGGTGTTTTTTGTTGACTTTTTGGAGGACCTATAATCTTTTGCACCATATCTCCCAAATGAAGCATTTCTGGCATTGGCTTGTGAGAGACAAAGTTGTAGAGAATCCAATTTCCTTTAGAAAAGGCTTTGGTTGGGAAATTTTTGATGTTCCATGTGAAAGTTATGACCAGTCAAAGTTTAGTTGACTTTCTCCTATAAAAAACCCTAATTTGAACCTTTTGAATTTGTTCATTTCTGGGTTTTTATTAATGAATCATGATCAATCTTTGATCAAATGATGGATATAACCTTAAATACTTGATGCTTACAAAAAGCCTTGAAGTTTGACTGTATTTTGACTATAGTTGACTTTTAGGTCAACATAGTCGATTATTGATCATCTGAGTCATTAAGTGAGCAATCCTTGGAATTGAAGCTTGACTTTTGACATGGAGATGCTTTGAGATATATGAGCTACCTTGAGATCCATTTTAGGCCTTAGAGATTCAAACTCCTTTGATAAAATGCAGACCCTATTTTAAGAGACCCTCGATTAGGAGAATGTTGCCTGAATAAACCCTTGAACCTTAAACCCTTGAAGATGAAATGAGATGGGCAATTTTTGGGGTATGAAACCCAGCAGAGTCGCCAGTTATGTAACTCGGTGGAAGAACTGACTTTTTATTTCGCAAACAAATGTTGTGGTGAGCAAGAGTCGCCATCGACTTTTATTTTGTCCAATTATGGAAAGGCATAAAAGTACAGGAAAGACCTTTTAAGAAAGAGACTTTGAGTTCGGGAGTAAGTTATGAAAAGGGAAGGTGTTAGCACCCTTTTCATCCGTAGTTATCTACGAGCTCTTAGTTTGCTTAGCTCGTTTATTTTGTTTGAAAGGCTTTAAAAAGCATTGTGTGTGTGTTTTGAAAAAAACAGTTTGATTTTGAAAATGTCTGAAGAGACAATGTTGAAAAACGGGATGTGGAAAGTATTTTTATGTTGAGCAAACAAACTAAAGGCTACTTACCCTATACCTAGTCTCTGTAACACCCCTTTTATACCCCAAAATAAGTAAGCATATAATCAGAGAATAAGCATGCATATAACAAAAGGGCGTCACATTGATGTTTTCAAAAACTAAAAGCCTTTAAAAACCGACAGCATTTACTTACAATATATGATACACCTGGTCATTTCAAATAACACTTCTCAATTAATCATATTTTATCCAGAATATGCATTCACATCAGAAACTACTAAATACTCATGTGTTTCATAAAATGATCCATGTCCCATACCATGATCAAGTCTCAATAATCATATCAACATAAATTAAAACATAATTCAGAATATTTGGCTTAAGAGCCTATCAAACAACAAGTAGTAACATAACAAGCTCTCAAATCAAACGTAATACATAACCGAATAGAAACATGAGTTCAAATAACTAGTCTACCCAGTGTTACATGACCAGAGCATCGACTTACTACCTAATCTCCAAATAACTCGGAAGAAACTCCGACTAAGATCACACGCGAGCTACTAACTCCAGAACCTGCATGTCGCCAAACGAGGGCAACATTAAAACAGAAGAGTGAGAATACGAATCATTATGAAGAAAGTATAATAAGATATAATGGTTAAATCAACAATTATAGGAATCTATCACGCCTTGCTAATCATGTAAAATAATACTATTCCATATATTCACGTATATTAAGCATTCAAAAAGTATAAAAGTGTGATATTCCAATTTCAATACGATATTTTCCAACTATGCACATAACTATAATTATCACATATTCACACATTAAACCAAGTATGTATCCAAACATCACCCATTTCAATTATCAAGCTCAGACACGTATCACAATAACATCAATTTAACATATTCAATTATCACATAACTCTAATGTGACTCAATGCAAGATATGTGACACTATGCATGTGGTACCTCAATGTGAACCCAAAGTTTCACCGCTTTCCGATTCAATATCTAGAATCTAAGCCACGCTTCCGATCCGGACAAGATCAAAGCCCCTACGCCTAATCCATATCAAGGATTAACGTCTGCTACGTCTATTTCCAATCAAGGATCACCGTCTATCACCATGTGAACCCACAGTTTCGCCGCTTCCACAATAAAGCCGACTATGCCATGAATGAATGTACAATTACCAACCAGCTATGCAATTAAGATTACCTCATCAATCTTAACTTACCGCATTCCAATAATAATTCAACTCTATGAATTATATATCAAATTGTACACAACATTCGCAACACATTGATATCAATCCACATAATAGAAACAATATTCAATTATGATTCACAAAATACAATTAACACTAGTAAATCATACTATCTCATGTTAATTCATATCGTCAACAAAATATAAGAATACGCTTCCAAACCAAGTATCAATTCGTTAGTATTTGACCAAGAATACAATTACGGTCAACTTTCTAAAATAGCGTAAGTTACCGACAAACAAATAATCAATTCAATATCTATTATATTCCAATCAATTATACTTAATGAAATTAATTCAACTATTAAGTAAATTAACCAATTAATAATTACACTACATTAGTTCCAATTTATATTTCATTTTCTATTACAAAACCAACATTTTAATATAAAAAAATATTTAAATCCACACTATTTCGGTCGGTTCGTAAATATCACATTTTCAACAAAATAGCACCACCATGTTAATCTACTAATTAAACTTAGCTACCACGTAAATTTTCATCAAATTCCGGATAACTAATTATACCGTTTAATTCTGCTATTCGGTTAAACGGGACTATTTTATATTTTATTTTGTTTTCTAACAGCTACTGTAACAATTATATTTCATTTCTAAACTAGTTTCATTTCATTATAGTGGTTCCCTTTCTACAATATATACCTTGATATATTATCTAACAGAGCATATATATGAAACCGAAGCAAACAGCATAACAGCAAGAAATGAAATGAGATATCAGAAAAATGAATATAATATGGCTAAGGTGGGATATTCCATTTCATTATATGTATCATTATATGTATATAATATATGTTCATCATGTAGTGTTAGTATTATGAAACAATAAAACAAAACAACATTTATATATGAAACAGCCAGGAAAAACAATCTCACGGAATCATAAACGAAATGAGAATATGTTGCTTGGGTGCCTAATGTCGACCATCCCAGCACTAGCACCGACCGGCAATGCATACCCACCACTATTTTTTTCTTATTTTCTTTATTCACAGAGTTCCCTATTATTTTTCTAATACCCCATTACCAAATCAATTTCTATTTCCTACACAATAATCTAATCATGTTAATCTACCCATTAACTCAATCATACTAACCCATAATAATAAGAATTCTCCCCCTTACCTCTTCAATGTGCTTCAAACCCTAGCTTTCTCCCTTGTTATTCTTCCCCTAGCTTTTTCTCCTTTCTCCTCTCTTAGTGTCTTTTCTCCTCTTCTTTTGCAAATGAACAAAGTTATGATACCTCTACTCTTCCAACCCTTACTATATTATTCATACTGGACTTAACCCATATAATTCCACTTCCTAACTAATTAGGCCCAATTGATGAAATAGAGTAGTTCAAATAAATAATTATGCTCCAACAAATAATATTATTACCCTTAATATTATTTTCCAATTAATCCAATTAAATACGACTTTATCTCAATTAAATAAAAATACAATAATAATATTATTTCTAATATTATTTCTCGAACATATTCCACTTTATTAATTCTTCGATTAACCGAATAAATCCCAACTTTACTTAATAATCCGAACACGTTTTCTTATTAACACCGACGATCCAATTACTTATCAAAATTCGTCCAAATTAAATAAATCCTTATTTTAATTTAATTAGCCAATTAATTAAATTCGGGCTGTTACAACTCTCCCTCACTTAAAAGTTTTTCGTCCTCGAAAATTCAGTCGACATGACCATCTCAACACTGAAACCACACCTACTCTCTTCAGATTCATACCGACACAAGGCGTTCCAAAATATCAACCATACAAACCTTCACAAAGTATCATTTCAATACTCGAATGGAATACTATACAAACACCCAATCTTTTTGATGCATAACTTAGCAAGTCTTTCTATCGAATAGTCCATGCTCGTCGGAAATAAATGAGCATTTTTCGTCAACCTGTCCACAATGACCCAAATCGCTCACAATTACTCGATGTCCTTCATCCAAGATTCTTTTATTCAAATATGAAACATCAGGAATACAAGCTTGATCACGACATCTCATAACACCGTTCTTCTCAATCCAAAATTATCACCTTTTCCTTGATTAATCAATGTCATCTTGTCAACTAATTCCAAATCCAATTCTGACCCTCTCTAATCTCGTCAAGAATACTACAAGTAAGTTTCAACATACCAAGCTTAACACACGAAATAGTCGCTTCACAACCAAACTTAAATCTCAAAATTGTTCCAACAATCCCAACTCTTGAATCATCAACATAGACATATACAATAATTTCCTACTCAATGCATCGGCTACGACATTCGCTTTTCCAGGATGATAATTCAAACAAAATCATAATCCTCCGAGAATTCCAACTATCTCCTTTGCCTCATATTCCCATATACTTCAAACGCTTGTGGTCACTATACACATCAAATCTCGGTCCCAACAAATAATGCCTCCTAGGTTTCAAAACAAACACAACAGCGGATAACTATCATTCATACGTCGAATAATTCCTCTCACGAATTCTCAGTTTCCTTGAAGCATAAGCCACCACTTGTCGATTCCACATCAACACACCTCAGCTCAAAATCAGATATCCAGGGAAACTCACTTCCTTCACTAAACTCATACTTAGAAAACTAAGCACCTAACTTCTTCTCTTTCAACACCATAACACAATCCTTATATGTTCAACATGATCATCTTTACTCTTAGAATTAAATCCTCAAGAAATGTTACCTCAGGGAACCTTCTTTTTTCTTAATCGACAAAACAAGCGCAACCCTACGGCTACACACCCAGATGAATGAACCTCTTCTCATATAACTCCCCAACTTGACCCTTCAACTTCTTCCTAATCATTTTACACACTACCAAATTAGTAAGACAAGTCTATCTCGTCCAATACGATCTCGTCTCCTATCAACAATAGATTAAGGGTGATCAAGTCCTCAATTTGTCAATAGACAGTCGACAATCATAATGAAACATAAACCTCCATTACTAAACTACAATATCGTCCCTTCAGAACTTGTACTAAATCAATTCCAAAATCTCTACCAAAGATGCTCAACGGATAATTCAACGCACAAAGAAGTAGGACAAAATTCATAGCAAGTGTAACAATAACCATACTTCTACGTATACAGATAAAGCAAGATCCAAACTCGCAGCATAATCCAAAGAAATGAAAGAATGCATCGCATCATTATCAATAATAAAGCACGTACCTCAGATTAGCTCATCCTTAGCAATGGTCTCAGCACCAGACAACGCAATCACTTTCCCTTCTTCTCGCTCCTTCTTTGGCTTGTCACACGTGGCATAATTGTGTCCTTTGTAACAGCCCGATTTTATTAGATATTTTATTTATTAGCTTATTTGTGTGTTTTATTAATTAATTGTTTATTTAATTATTATGTGGAATTACTAATTAATTGAAATATCTAATTATATGCATATTTGTGTTTTATGATATAATTAGGATATTAGTAGTATACTATGTATTGGGCCTAATTAATAATTGGATGGGTGGGTAATAACATAACTAAGCCCATTAAGAGAAATATAGTAAGAAGAGGAAAACTAGGGTTTTAGAGATAACAAAATTTGGGGAAAAGAAGAGAAGAGAAGAGAGGAGAAAGAACAAGAGAAGAGGAATTGTAGATTTCTTGAAGAGGGTGGATTTAAGAGTAGAGGTAAGGGTTTGAATACAAGTTCTTGTAGAATCTATAATTGGGTAATGTTTGTGTTGTGTGAATCTCTTCATTCTTTGCTATTTCATGAGAAATGTATGAACCCTAATTTCTATGCTATTTCTATGGATTTACATGATTAAACATGATTTTGATGATATATGTTGTTCAATAATGATGAATACTGGTTGTATTTGATGTTTATTGATGTTTGGGAGTGATTTGGAGTGGTGGGTGTGTGATTTCGCAATTCTGTATGTTGCTGAGTTTTTCTACATAATCGCACGGCCGCTAAGCGGGGACTCTAGCCGCTAAGCGGAGCTGCGAAGACTGAAGTTACTGTAAAGCCCGCTTAATGGCCGCTGAGCGGACCCTGCTGTAGGCAGAATTTTCCAAACTTTAAAATGTCATAACTTTTGATCCGTAACTCCTTTTTAGGTGCCGTTTGAAGCATATTGAAGCTTAAATAATTGTCTATATCATAGAATAGAATGGATGGAAGCTTGTTTGATTAATTATGATGATAATTGGGAATAAAATGTAATTATATGTGTGTGTTATGGATGGATTGTGTATGATCAATGTTCATGGATGTATTATGTGATATGATAACCGTGAATTATGTGAGTAGTTGCTAAAGGCTAGTTGATGTGGAATGGTTTAAATTTGATGTTAATATATGGATAACATGTGATTACTTATGTGTGCATTATGAATTAATGACTTGTGGTTAATATTCATAGATGTGTTAAGTGATGTGATATCCATGATATGTTGGAATGAATATATATATATATATATATATATATATATATATATATATATATATGTACTATTTGAAAGTATCTTGTTGATAATGATCAATTGAATGTGTATGTATCAAGATATGGATTGAACAAATGATAATACTAGACTTGAATACATGTGATTGATTGATGCGTGTTAGTTGATGCATTGTTTGGAAGAGAAGTCATGTTGTGTAATGGTGTGCAAAGTTGTAAAGATGTGATTGTGTAGTTTAAGAGATAGAGAGATCGTCTTAAATGCATGAGTCTTGTTTTGTTGCACACGTACACAAGCATGAGTCATTGAAAGTGGCAATGTCGGGTAATCTCGCGAAGATTATTTGCTTGTCCCAAATCTAACGCCGAATGGGATTTGAAAGCTTAACGCCGTATGGAGCTTTGAGGTGGTTATCAAGTCTATAGAGGAAAGACAATCGGCATGACCGAAAATGATAACGGATGGGATCCACATGCATATCGCATTGAGTCACACTTGAGTCGCACGTGTCGGTGTGAAATGTTATTGTTGGTGTGATTTATGTGATATGAATTGTGTGGAATGATGTTGATAGATATATATATGTGGATTTGGTGATTCATTTGATATGAATTGTTGTTGTGTTATGAATGTGACATATGTGATTTGGAATATATGTGATATAGATTTGAATTTATATGTATTAACGATATATGTATATATATGTGGATATGTGAATCATGTTTTATCACTTAGAATTAAATGAGCTATGTTGTATGACATGAACATGTGAATCTTGATTAATTGCATATGATGCTTGTTTATGGGAAGAGTGATGAATTCTTGAATTGTATTCTTATTGTATTTTACATTTCCCAATATTATGTTTTCTATAAGAAGTTGAATTCTCACCCTTCTGTTTGAATGTTATCCTTTGTTGGTAATGTGCAGGTTTCGTGGATAGTGATGCTTCGAAGGAGTCTTAGCGTCGAGATTTAGATCTCTAGTAGGGTGTCGTGACTAAGTAGTCACTTGTGCTCTGGTCATATGTAACACATGGGAGTTGGGTTTTATGTTTTTATGACTCGATATTATGAGATATTTGTTTACTCATATTGTATTTGTATTTGATTATGTTATTTTGGTTAATGTGAGGCCTTGAGCCAAGATGTTGAGACATGGTGGATGATGTATGGGAATCATCCTATTTTTACCATTTATTTGATGAGATAATTATTCCGCTGTGGTTTTGCATGTTGTTTTAAATCCCGTGTTATTTGGAAATGACCATTGCATGTTTAAAGATAAAATATTTGTTCTATTTTGAAATGTGTGTAACGCCCTCGTGAGATGCATGCTTCTTTACTCTGATTTATGCAAATATATGCCTTATTTGTTTAGTATTGAATTGGGGGTGTTACATGCTCACCACAACTGTAGCAAATCCTACTCGAACCAACTCCACAATCAACAGTTTTGTGACCCGTATCGCCACACCTGTAGCACTTAATCAAAGTAGAATCTCCTCCCCCACTTGGCTTCTTGCTAAAACCAGATTGTTTCCTCACGTCATCATACGGTTTCCAACGAAATTGTTCTCTTCCTCGCTTCAACTCCAGAACTCTCACTTCTTTCATTCCATGCACATCTTCTGGAAAATAGTTTTCCAAAAATGCATCACGGAAAAGATTCCAAGTAACTTCAATACCTTCCTCATCAATTCTCCGCACAATATTACTCCACCAATCCTCAACTCATTCCGTCAGCATGTGAGTACCAAACCGTACCTTCTGTACATCAGTACAACTCATGACTTGAAAGATCTTCTCCATTTCTCTCATCCATGCATCTGCTTTGTCCGGTCCATACTTTCCTTCAAAGATCGGCGGATTGCACCTTCGAAAGTCTTCAAAAGCACGTAACTCATCATGTCCTCCATTACCTGCACTCTCGTGCAGCGCTTGTCCAATGGTACCAATCCACCTTGTTACTGCTCCGACATTAATGTCATCATTCCTTCTAATCGCGACTTTACGTGTCTATTAGTCGGGATAACTGCAAGTGCACAGTCGTGTCGTGTAGTTTTAAAAGATATCGAATCCATAGGGACTATAAATCGACCTACCGTTATCTAAAGTTACTATGTAAAGCTAAGGCTAATGATATTTGGGTTATTAATAAGGGGAAACTAAAATCTTAAATCTAGGAATATAATAATAAATGGATATCAGTATGTATTTCATCTAACTTAGGTGATCCGAAGTTCCATTGGCCAGATTCTAATTAAATCAAAGATCTTTACTAACTATGTTATTTAAAAGTCCTCCTCTCAAACTCTCGCTCTATTGATTCAGACTACGATCCTAACTCATAATGTACGCTCTCGCCATCCCATTAGATTTAGAAAAGCTTTTTGGAAACAACGTAATTAATAAAATGCTTTTTTTATGAAGTCGTTATCTACTTAAATCTCCTAATCTCAAACTCTCGCTCTGTTGACTCGGAATATGCTAATATCCCTAACGTACGCTTTGGCCATCCCGCGCGGGTTTTAAACACTTTTTGAAAATAAATAAGTTCTAATTAGTTTTAATACGCTTTCGCCATCCTTAAAACTAATGTCCTATGTCTACTATCCAGTTAAAGATCTCAAACTTCCGCTCTATTGATTTTAACCTTTGACCGTCTTAAGCCCTCAAACTTTCGCTCTATTGGTTTTAAGACTTACTAATTAAATTAGACATACAAACCAAAAACAAGTGATATTTAATAAAACATAATTAAGCCAATTTATTTCGGATCCCACGGTTAACTTACTTTACATACCAATATCTTAATTAATTAGCCAGGCATACTTAAAGGAACAAACATGAAATTATAATTATTAAACATGAAATTATAATTATTAAACATGAAATTATAATTACTAACCATGAACATGTGCGTAACTAGATTTGTAATGATAAAACAATATTATAAGAACAAGAAACTAAAATAATTGCAAATAAATAAACCTGGAAGTAAAGCAGACGAAACAAACTTGAATAAAATTACGAACAAAACAAATCTTGAAACTCGAATGAAGCTTTGAAATAATGTCGGCAAGATTGTGATCCAAGAGTACATGAATTGTAGGCCTAAAACTAATGGTGTGGTAGTTCCTCAATGTGAGAAACTACCACTTTTACAAAGTGATAATTTATGCCTAAAACTATGAACAGCGCTTCCGCGCCTAAAACTTGGATGCCTTCAAATGAATGCTCAGACTCTTAATATAGTGAATGGAAGTGGAAGTTACTTTCAGCATCATGTGAGAAGTAGTGGAGATCATGGCGTGGGAAGTTGAGAAAATATAGGAAGACTTGGTTGGTGGAGTATAGAACGGAGACGTGGGCCTTCAAATTTAAATTATCTTTGAACGAGTCTTGAGACGTGGGTCCCAAAGTGGCTGGATTGTTGGAGACGGACGTCTCCTTCATGTGACGTGTCCTATGAACGTGGGTGAACTTAGGAGACGGACGTCTCCTTTGATGACGTGGCCCTTGGACTTTGGAGACGGGCGTCTCCATGCAATTGGGCCCTTAGACGGGCGTCTCAGCTTCTTCATAGTGGGAGCTTCAGCTCCTTCGTGGGCTGGGCTTCCAAACTTGGTCCATCCTATTTGCACCTCTCACATTTGATTCATTCTATTTGCACCTCCACTTATAATATTTGCCTATTTTCTTCTTTTTAAGTTGATTTTATCTACATTTCATCTTCTTTTGACAAATAGTTCTCAAAACGAACATAAAACCTGAAACAATGAAAATACCAGCATAATACCGACATAAAGCAACATAATTAAGATAAAATAGGGAAATAATATATGTAAATCAAGCCTAATATGTGATACATTTTCGCGTTATCACCTTCCTGCAACCATCTTCCTAAACAGTCAAACAACCAGCCAAACAGTATTGATTGTGTCAGATACACGAATCAAATACAATATGATTAGAAAACATTAACGACTATTGACCAACTGGTCGACCATGCTCTGATACCACTAATGTAACACCCCTTTTATACCCCAAAATAAGTAAGCATATAATCAGAGAATAAGCGTGCATATAACAAAAGGGCGTCAAATTGATGTTTTCAAAAACTAAAAGCCTTTAAAAACCGACAGCATTTACTTACAATATATGATACACCTGGTCATTTCAAATAACACTTCTCAATTAATCATATTTTATCCAGAATATGCATTCACAGCGGAAACTACTAAATACTCATGTGTTTCATAAAATGATCCATGTCTCATACCATGATCAAGTCTCAATAATCATATCAACATAAATTAAAACATAATTCAGAATATTTGGCTTAAGAGCCTATCAAACAACAAGTAGTAACATAACAAGTTCTCAAATCAAACATAATACATAACCGAATAGAAACATGAGTTCAAATAACTAGTCTACCCAGTGTTACATGACCAAAGCATCGACTTACTACCTAATATCCAAATAACTCGGAAGAAACTCCGACTAAGATCACACGCGAGCTACTAACTCCAAAACCTGCATGTCGCCAAACGAGGGCAACATTAAAACAAAAGAGTGAGAATACGAATCATTATGAAGAAAGTATAATAAGATATAATGGTTAAATCAACAATTATAGGAATCTATCACGCCTTGCTAATCATGTAAAATAATACTATTCCATATATTCACATATATTAAGCATTCAACAAGTATAAAAGTGTGATATTCCAATTTCAATACGATATTTTCCAACTATGCACATAACTATAATTATCACATATTCACACATTAAACCAAGTATGTATCCAAACATCACCCATTTCAATTATCAAGCTCATACACGTATCACAACAACATCAATTTCACATATTCAATTATCACATAACTCTAATGTGACTCAATGCAAGATATGTGACACTATGCATGTGGTACCTCAATGTGAACCCAAAGTTTCACCGCTTTCCGATTCAATATCTAGAATCCAAGTCACGCTTCTGATCCGGACAAGATCAAAGCCCCTACGCCTTATCTATATCAAGGATTAACGTCTGCTACGTCTATTTCCAATCAAGGATCACCGTCTATCACCATGTGAACCCAGAGTTTCACCGCTTCCACAATAAAGCCGACTATGCCATGAATGAATGTACAATTACCAACCAACTATGCAATTAAGATTACCTCATCAATCTTAACTTACCGCATTCCAATAATAATTCAACTCTATGAATTATATATCAAATTGTACACAACATTCACAACACATTGATATCAATCCACATAATAGAAACAATATTCAATTATGATTCACAAAATACAATTAACACTAGTAAATCATACTATCTCATGTTAATTCATATCGTCAACAAAATATAATAATACGCTTCCAAACCAAGTATCAATTCGTTAGTATTTGACCAAGAATACAATTACGGTCAACTTTCCAAAATAGCGTAAGTTACCGACAAACAAATAATCAATTCAATATCTATTATATTCCAATCAATTATACTTAATGAAATTAACTCAAATATTAAGTAAATTAACCAATTAATAATTACACTACATTAGTTCCAATTTATATTTCATTTTCTATTACAAAACCAACATTTTAATATAAAAAAATATTTAAATCCACATTATTTCGGTTGGTTCGTAAATATCACATTTTCAACAAAATAACACCACCATGTTAATCTACTAATTAAACTTAGTTACCACGTAAATTTTCATCAAATTCCGGATAATTAATTATACCGTTTAATTCCGCTATTCGGTTAAACGGGACTATTTTGTATTTTATTTTGTTTTCTAACCTCTACTGTAACAACTATATTTCATTTCTAAACTAGTTTCATTTCATTATAGTGGTTCCCTTTCTACAATATATACCTTGATATATTATCTAACAGAGCATATATATGAAACCGAAGCAAACAGCATAACAGCAAGAAATGAAATGAGATATCAGAAAAATGAATATATTATGGCTAAGTTGGGATATTTCATTTCATTATATGTATCATTATATGTATATAATATATGTTCATCATGTAGTGTTAGTGTTATGAAATAATAAAACAAAACAACATTTATATAAGAAACAGCCAGGAAAAACAATCTCACGGAATCATAAACGAAATGAGAATATGCTGCTTGGGTGTCTAATGTCGACCATCCCAGCACTAGCGCCGACCGGCAATGCATACCCACCACTATTTTTTTCTTATTTTCTTTATTCACAGAGTTCCCTATTATTTTTCTAATACCCATTACCAAATCAATTTCTATTTTCTACACAATAATCTAATCATGGTAATCTACCCATTAACCGAATCATAATAACCCATAATAATAAGAATTCTCCCTCTTACCTCTTCAATGTGCTTCAAACCCTAGCTTTCTCCCTTGTTGTTCTTCCCCTAGCTTTTTCTCCTTTCTCCTCTCTTAGTCTCTTTTCTCCTCTTCTTTTGCAAATGAACAAAGTTATGATACCTCTACTCTTCCAACCCTTACTATATTATTCATATTGGACTTAACCCATATAATTCCACTTCCTAACTAATTAGGCCCAATTTATGAAATAGAGTAGTTCAAATAAATAATTGTGCTCCAACAAATAATATTATTACCCTTAATATTATTTTCCAATTAATCCAATTAAATACGACTTTATCTCAATTAAATAAAAATCCAATAATAATATTATTTCTCCAACATATTCCACTTTATTAATTCTTCGATTAACCGAATAAATCCCAACTTTACTTAATAATCCGAACATGTTTTCTTATTAACACCGACGATCCAATTACTTATCAAACTTCGTCCAAATTAAATAAATCCTTATTTTAATTTAATTAGCCAGTTAATTAAATTCGGGCTGTTACAGTCTCTCCTATAATTTTTATGCTTTTCGGAGGGATGGGGCTAACCATACCATTTGAGGGTAGGTAGTCCCATCTATTGGACGTGTTCGGGACATCGAAGGGTCATCGATGGTCATAGAAGGCAACATGTAAGGATGTCTTAGCATTCGAAGGGACTATCATCATTTCCGTAGGCAACTCGAAGGGACAATGGTCTTATGATGATATTAATCGGAGGAAAACTTGCTAAGACATCCCTACGTTCGAGGGAATTGACCATGTTAATCGAAAGGCAACCAAGAGGGATATACCCTAGGGTGAGTGCGTGCGCAGTGTGTTATATTCAAATATGTAATCTTGAATTAAGTTAGCTAACGATTAATTAAATTATCTTACTGTTATACCCCAAAATTTGCCCATCATATTTCTCTTAATTCAAACTCATATTAAGGTTCAAAGCTCAAAGACATACCCTCCTAAACAATGGTTCAAAGAATTAGGTTTTTTATTTTTCTGAAGAAAATCAATGGATCAAAGGCTCCAATGCATTTCATATGGCTTATGATGTTTCAAACTATCTCCATGACAAAATTCAGGTTCTAATTCAAAGGATTGACCACTCAATTGCTCAGAAAGTCAACAGTCGACTAGTTTGACCTAAAAGTCAACTATGGTCAAAATACAGTCAAAACTCCTGATTTTTTTGTCAACAACCTTATTTTGAAGCATCATTCACCATTTGATCAAGGATTGATTGAATCAAATATTGGCTTAAATTAGAAACATATTTCAATCATATTTTGGCCAAAATGCAAATTAAGGATTCATCAAGATTCTTCACAAATTGGTTGACCTAAATTCATCTCCTATAATTATATGACACAACCAAACCCTTAGGGGAGATTTTGGAGTATCTAAGAACCCTAGCCCGAGTACAAAAATTCAAGGAAAAATTGAAATTCGTTCTTGGCAATCAAGATTGATTCACGGAGTTTCAAAGGTCCAAATACATTTCTGGAGCATCACTGAACGTGTATCAATCCTTACCAAGCCTAGAAGCCTCAAGAAACACGCTCACAGACCCCTACGGTTTGCATTTTTTCTCTCTCTTCGATTTCAATAATTAATGTATCATTCACATGTTTTGATTGCATATATCTGTTTGTATTGATGTATTGAATGAATCTGGAAGCGTAATTTCGTTTTCGTACCGGTATGGGGAGGATACCATTGTTAGGGTTAGAGCTCTCAATTTAGGGTTTTCTATTCTGAGTAAAATCAGGTAAAATTATGAGGCCTATTGCATCTGTGAAGGTTGGACGAACATGTTGGCGTATTCATGATGAATTTATTATGCTTGTATGAGATTTTTGTTGTTGCAGGTGGATTAGCTATGAACGCCACCATAGGTAAGTCGTAGCAAAATCGTAGGTTGATTTGCAGGCTTCGTAAGGAAGACGAAGACGTGGCTGGTCGTTATTGGGTTATTTGAATTGCGCGCCTGTTTTTGAAGCATTAAATAATTGTTGTTATATTATTAGTTGGATCCGTCATATAAACAGGCAGCGTAATTGGCACAGTTGGTAACTCAAGGATCCTATTCACCCAAGGGGCGCCGGTTCGATACATGGCTTCCCATATTTTTTTTATTGAATTAACATGTTTCCAGATCCCACGCGCACTGGCTAAAGAAGACTACGGTGCACCCTCATATCAAGGCCTTAGGATCACACCAGAGTTGGATCCAACACCCACAGGCATGCAGATCTACCATGTGATCTCAATGGACTACCATACAGGATCAACTAAGTCCTTTTTTCTAAATTTTTATATTTTATTTATTTATTTAATTATATAAATGTTTTTTTCTATTTATTTTTACCCTTTTTATTATTTTAATTATTTATTTACTTATATTTTATAATTTATTTTTTATATAGATAATTTCATAGTTGTTTATATTTTATCGAGAGTTCGATTTTTATCATTCTATTTAAGAATATTGTTATTAAAATACTCATTAGGATTAGACATTTTGATCGAAATTTTATTTTTGCCAATAATTAATTAATTTTTTTTTTATTTATTTATTCTATTAATCATAGTTAACTTGTGCCCTAATCAGGGTTTACAAGGTTTGTCGCCTGATCAGTCATACACTAAAAAAATTTCTTTTTTTTCTTTGTGCAATTTTTACAGGGTTACCATCAGGGTTCTCTCGACTACGCACCATATCAGATCAAAAAAGCTAAGTATCTTATTTTATTATTTAAATATCATTTTATTTTGCCTCTTTTGATTAAAATAGGGTTAGCTTCAATCGCCAATGAATTGGTAATGCACTCACCCTTTGTTTATTCTTCCTTTGCCAATTTTCAGGGTTAACCAACCGGTCAAAGCTCGAACCTTCGGTAACCCTAAAACTCATTCTGTTTTTAATTGCTTCTTTTAATTATTACTTATGTCAAACTTATTGCTCTATTGGGATTTGTTTATTGCTTTTTCTCCCCTTCCCCATGGTTTATTATGTAACTGCTCCTGGTTGTATTTTGTGGCCTTGAAGGCACTTAACACTGTCATATATATTATTATTGCGTGGTTAGTAATTTAGGGCGTGAAAACTCGAACTGAACCTGGAATAACTAATTACAAGATAATTATTTGAATTAATCACGTGATTGTGCACCCACACACCTTTTATGGTAACCTCTTCTGTTGCCTGTTGCCTGTTGCCTTGTTGCCTTTTTTTTCAGTGCAGAATAGTGAAGTCCCTCGAATACGAGGACACCTTAGCAATGTTGCCCTCAGTTCATTCTCATCACAAAAGATCATAAGTCCCCAATGATGCTGCCTTCGATTCGCTTATATGATCTCGCCCCTCGAAGTTGCCTATGAAATGTTGAGGTGTCCTCTGGTTGCCTAATAATGATGACTATTCTGATCCTTCCCTTAGACTACCCACCCTCTTCATGGCAGGGACAGTCTTATGGCGAACGATGATTACGACGACCCTTCAACCTCCAAATAAAAGGACTTTCTACCCTCTTATGGTATGGATAGCCCTGAAAGGCTAAAAGAACCTTTTTACAATGTCAAGGTAATTTGCCCTTAATTGCTTGCTCTGGTTTAAATTCTTTTTCTACCCTTTTTTTAAAAATTTCAAAAAGGCTACGCTCATTTACGAGCTAAAGTCCTTATCTCTTCTTCTACATTTCTAAACTTTTGGTTTCAAAAGAGCAAAGCAATTAAGAGCCCATGGAAAACCATGGATGCAAAGGGTGCCTTACACCTTCCCTTTGTATAAATTACCCCCCGAACTCAGTTTTCTTTTAAAAGGTTTTTTTCTGTTCTTTTAGCCTTTCATTAATTTGGATAAAATAAAAGTCGGTGGCGACTCTTGCTTACCGCGACATTTCAAAAAAGTCAGTTCACCGTATTACAGAACTGGCGACTCTGTTGGGGACTTTTCGAATAAAAGAGGGGTTACCTTAAAAGTTTAGGATTCACTTTAAAATGTTTTCTATTGTTTGTTTTGCTTGCTTTATTTTTCAGGGCTGTTTTGGGAAAAATGAAGGACGAATCCTACTCCCGGATTCAAGAACACTTAAGATAGGAGCGGCATAGTCATGGAGACCTCCCTTGTGCATGCTTGGGATTGGTCAATATGAAGTTCGCGCTTGAGTTAGGCTTCCACTGGTTATTGTGTACCTCTTTTGCATGAGAGAGGTTTATGCATGTATCTTTGGGTGCGTCGGAGCTCAAGGACCTTTAGTCACCTTTAACCCACCTTAACTTTTAGGAACGTAGTGGGAGGGCTATTCTTGGTGCATGCCAAGTTATGGTCGCGACCCGATACTACAGCTCAGATAGGTTTCTTCCTAAAGTATCATTGCGTGGTATGCATGTATCATGTTCGATGGTGCTTTAGAAGGGGCCGACAATTCTGGGTCACTGGTAGAACCCGTTGCTGAAATCTCTTTATCCATAGAAGTACCTTTGGGAAGGGTATCTCACCTTGTCAAACTCCATGCAAGCCAAACCTAAGGAATTTGTGTGATTTGCGTGGACTTGTCTGTGTTTGTGACTCATGCATCCATGCATCATTCATACATATCATGGCTAACTCATTCCAAGGAGTTAAAGGATTGTTAACCATAATTTGTTTTGTAGGTCATGGAAATCAAAGTTCGTAAGCCTTTCTGCCTCAGCTTCAAGGGAGTGCCTACATCTCTGAAGATTCTTTGTGATAATGTTTCTGGTGCTTTTGTGCTTTCCGAGTCTCTTAACAGATTAATCAGCCTGGTACGAACCAAAGTGGATGAAACGCTCCTCAATACGATGATCCGGTTTTATGATCCTCTCCTTCATTGCTTTACTTATAGGGACTTTCAGTTGGTTCCCACATTAGAGGAATTTTCCTCTATACTAGGATTACCGGTACTTGATCAGATGCCCTACACTGGTGAAGAAGAGATTCCTAAGTTGGAAGATGTTGCTGCTGCATTGCATTTGCCTCGGTCAGAAATTAAAAAGGCTTGGGTGAATAAAGGAGAATATACTGGTTTCCCTCGTTACGACAAAATTGTTGACGTGATTACTGTTAAGATCTTCATCAGCAATAATCTCGTTCCTACCTTATTGGGTGAGTTGTTGCATTCTATCCATCATCGGTCATCTAAAGGAAAAGGTTGCGTTCTTGGATGTGCACCTCTTCTACATAAGTGGTTTATTTCTCACTTACCCCGTTCCGTGATAAAGAACCAAGAAGGTTGGACCTGGGTTCAAAGGGTCATGAGGCTTCCTTACGATGATATCGTTTGGAACCAAAAAGAGTTTGAAGGAACCCATTTGTTTGATAGTTATGGAGATTTCCCAAATGTACCTCTTCTTGGTACCCGAGGAGGAATAACTTATAATCCCATATTAGCTCGACATTAGTTTGGTTTCGCTTTGAAAGACAAACCACGCTCCATATACCTTAGCACGGAAAACTTTGATTATGGTTCAGATACAACTGGGAAGAAGAAGTTTTTGATTAGAGCTTGGTCCAAGGTAAAGAAAGTATGTACGAGAGAATTGGGACTAAGGAACTACATCCCTTCAGATCTTTATTTTAGGTGGATTTATGATCGAGTTGTTGAGTATGGTGTGCCATATCCATCTGATAGCCCTGTTGTGCCAAGGGTTACCCCTCTGGTCATTCCTGTGGTTTTGGAGCCTTATGTTCCCGCTCCAAATGAAGACCTTACTGCTACCGTTGCTTCTTTAAGAAGAGAAAAGGCTGATCTTGAAAAGCGCCTAAGTGAGGTTGAGGCTGAAAAAGCAGTGTTAGTGGCTGATGCTAAAGAGCGAGATGGTATGCTTGAATATTTCTCCCGTAAATGGAAGATTGAGGATTTCGTCTCTCCAGATCAGATATAATCATGGGAACAAGAGATTGATAGACTCGTCCAAGAAAGAAACGAGATGATTAAAGCTCACAAAGAGGAGATCAGAATTTTAAAGAGAAAGCGCCGACTCAAAGACTGATTTCTATTATTTTCATGTTATATTTTATTTTATATTATTTTCAGTACTTTCAGATGTAAATATTAACTTCATAACATTATATTTTTATATTTTTATAAGAGAATTGATATTTTTGCTTTTATTTTCAATATGTGTTAAAAATCCTTTAATTCCTTGGAAACATTGCATATGCATACACATATCATTCATAGCATTACATCACAGGTTTTCTACAAACAGGTCTCTCATCTTTCCGCTGTTTATTTCAGTAAGGAAATGGATCTCGAACAATCTGTCAAGAATCTCCAGGCTCAAAATGCCGAGTTCCAAGCTTTGATCCTGAACTTGTCCAAAGGGCAAGATGAGCTGAAATCCCTTCTGACTAAGAAGGAAAAGAAGACCAGGAAACCAGTAAGCATCCTCAACATGGGAAGAAGATTCAAGGGCCCTCTCAAAAAGGTCAAAGAAGCAGAAATTCCTAAAGACGAAGAGGAAAAAGATGATGATGCTAGTATCAAGACCAACGCCGGAAGCAATGTAGGCTCTGCTAACCAGGATGATAATGAGGAAGACTATTTCCATGAAGAAGACTATGTTGACGAGAAGTATAGGCTACTAGAAGAGCGTCTGAGAAACATGGAAATTCAGAAGGTACCTGGGCTGGATTTTGAGGAGCTAGGGCTCATTCCTGGAGTCGTTATTCCTCTAAAGTTCAAGACTCTAACTTTTGCTAAGTATAATGGAGTCTCTTGCCCCAAGATGCATCTGAGATCGTATGTGAGGAAGATCCAACCTCATACTGAAGACAAAAGACTATGGATTCATTTCTTTCAAGAGAGTTTGTCTGGTACTCAACTAGAATGGTATTATCAGGTGGAGAATGTCAATATTCGCACATGGGAGGACATGGCTGCTGCTTTCTACAAGCAATATCAATATAATTCTGACCTCGCACCAACTCGCATGCAACTACAAAGCACGTCTATGAGACCTAAGGAAAGTTTCAAGGAGTATGCTCAAAAGTGGGGAGATTTAGCTGGAAGAGTCCAACCTTCCTGGACTGATAGGGAATTGGTGGACATGTTCATGGGCACGCTAACTAGGCCGTTCTATAGTCACTTGCTAGGTAGTTCCTCATCTGGTTTCACCGATCAGAGAGTCGCCACCGACTTTTATTTTATCCAATTAAGGAATGGTTTATAAAAGAAACAGAAAAAGACCTTAAAGAGATTTTGGGTTCGAGGGTAGGTTATACAAAGGGAAGGTGTTAGCACCCTTTTTATCCATGGTTATCCATGGGCTCTTAATTGCTTAGCTCACTTGTTTGAATCGTTTGTCTTGCTTTGAAATGCTTGTATGTGGTTTTAAATATTTTTGTAAAGAATTAACTTTGTAATGATCCTTGTGCGGATGTATACAAAGTGTTTATCTTTCGAAAGATATTTTGATGGTTCGAAAAAAAGATTTTTAACTTCGTAATGATCCTTATTTGGATATATACAAAGTGTTGTCTTTTTGAAAGTTTGTTTTGAAAAAATAGTGATGTGTAAGAACTTCTGTTGTTTTTGATTGAGCAAGCAATTAGGAGGCATACCCTAAGTTCATAAGGTTCTTTCCCATTTCTTTTAGAAAATTTTCTTTGACTGGATACAGAAAGAAATTTGAATTGTATTTGAACAGTAGAATTGATTTTTGAAAAGAGTAACAGAGGGATTACCCTAAGAGGTGCAAGTGTGATTGTGATTTATTTTCAGATATGTTATCTTGAGATTAGTGATCTAGCGCTTCAGTGTTATTCTTGTCATACACGCAGTTTTATATGTACAGGAATTAAAGTGCGGGAATGTAAAATGCGGAAAGTAAATCTACGCTATTACATCGATTGTGCGAAAAATGTAAACTACGCTATTTACATGAATTTGACAACCTATACACTTATCTATGAATTTAAATTGCAATAAGATAAAGGGAAAACATTTTTTGGATTTTTGGATGGTTGATTTTAATTAAAATTAATTAATTTAATTAAAAGGTTAAGAATTAGAAATAAAATTTAAACCTAAAAAATTAAGTCTAAAATATGTCCAAATTGTTTGTTAATTAATTTTAAAATAAAATTAATTTTTTTGTGATTTTTGAAATTGTTTTTAAGATTATTAAGTTAATTAACATATAATTATACAGATAATTATACACATAAATTAAACTTAAAGAGAAAAATATTCTAAACATGTGCAAAATTAGTTTATAATATATAAACTTAATTTAATGAAAAAAATATTTTTTTTCTGATTTTTTTTTGATAGGTTAGGAATAATTAAAAGATAAATGTATAATATTATCTAATTAATTAAACAAAATATTTTAATTATTAAGAAAAATAAAATATTTTTGTGTCAAAAATTAAGACAATATTTTATCAACCTAAAATATTTTTTTTTGCATATTTTTCTGATTTTTTAAACTATTTTTAAATAATTTTGCAAAAGAAAATTAAATAAAATAGAAAATATATTAAATTTGGATCAAGTGTGGTAGACTGGAGAGTCTATGGTATGGAAGGCGTGATCAGATGCGTTGGATCTTGAATTAATGAGATCTGAGGGCTTCAAATGATAGGGTGCATCCTAAGTGTGTGGGATTAAAACATTGGATCTGTCAGTTTAAAAACATTTCACGTGGGACCAAGAATTTAAATCAGAGCCAATCAGAGCTCTTCCCTCCGCCACGCAAGCCTTGACCTAGTCAAGGAAAGTTAGCGACGCTGGAGTCAAACCTCCGATCGTCTTCTCCGGCGACCTCAGCCCTCCACCTGCAAAAATAAGGACAATAAACATTCAAAAGGGACCGTACCCCCTAATTCGAGGGCTACGATTCCATTGGTGATGGTTTTGTGGCCTGAAAGTTCCTGGTTCATGAGATTCGAAGAAGAGTTTGGACACACGGTTAGCAATGGCAACCTAGGTTCTGGACGTTAGAGCTCTCATGCTAGGGTTCAAACCTGACCTAATGATCATTATAAACTCAACCATAATCGTTAGACATGATAACAATGCATAAATGAAGAGTTTGAATTCAATGGAAATTTACCAAATCGGAGAGTGGTGGAACTCGAGTTTCAGGTCCTTATGAACTTGGCTATTGATCCAAAGTTACTCAAACAAGTCCCAGGAGATGCTTTATGGACTTGGTTTGCTTTGAAACTAGCTGCAAAATCAAACACGAAAATTAAAGTTTCTTGTAAAAAATTTTAGTTTTGTGAAGTTTGTGAGCTATTCTTTGTGAACTATTTCGTGTGTCCTTTGTTGCTGAAGTGTTCATGTCATTTATAAGCAATATGAGTGCTGAAATCTTAAGCTACCAAGCTCTTGAGTGTCTTTGAACTTTTGATTTTATTAATAATAAAAGCTTTGAATTTCTTGGCCATGGCTTCAATTATCTTCACCCCTCTTGCCATAGGTCTTTTGTACCTCTATGTTGCAGAACTTGGATCAAACTTGGTGACTCAAGCTAAGGACAAAAGCCTTGAATCATTATCTTGAACCATTTCTTTTTTAATTTAACTTTAAATGAAATAAAATTAAATTAAAAAAGAAATAAAAATGTCATGGGCCTAATGTTGGTCGTGGGAGCCCTTTAACATCATTAGAAACATGTTTGGATCATGAATGCTTGGCCTCTTTTGGAAAAAAAACAATTTTGATCAATGCTAGTTTCATGCATTTTCCCAAAAAACAGCCAACTTCAACAAGGCATAATTCCCTCAATTTTGATCATATGAAGGAGTTCTAGTACTTTTTAGAAACCTCAAGATGTCCTCTACAAGCTACTTTGGAAACTTTTTTGCATTTGGAGAAGTTATCTTGATGTTATGGGCTTTGACAAAAAACTGCTTTTTGTTGACTTTGAAAATGACCTGTAATGTCTTAGCTCATATTTTCCAAATGGTAAATCCAATGACCATGGGACCAATTTCATTTGAAAGATAATTTAATTTCCTTCAAAATAAGCTTTGGTTGGAATTTTTCGGATGAACGAGGAGAGAGTTATGGCCGGTCAAAGTTCAGTTGACTTTTTAGGAGAAAACCCTAATTTTGAAACTTAGAGTTTTGTCGATTTCTGAACTTTTCTTGATGAATTATGATCAACCATTGATCAAATGATGAATATTTTGACAAAATATGGATGTTGACAAAAAATTTCATTTTTGACTGTCTGTTGACTTTTCGGTCAAACTGGTAGTCTGTTGACTGTTTGAGCTGCTGACTGTGCGTCCGAGCGAATCGAAGTTTGAAAATTTGTCTGATGGTACTTTGAGACATATGGAGATCCATGAAATCCATTTGAGGTCTCAAAAAACTTGTTCTCCTGAAAAAAACAAAAACCCTAGTTAGGGACTGTTTGTGTAGGAGACAGTTAAGCGTACCTGATTTTTGTGCAGTGTTGAGTCTCTGTTGATCATGTGATTATCAGAAGACTTCTAGAACAAAAATCTTGGAATTTTGAAATGCAAAAGATTGATTTGACTGATGGTACAAACACGGAGAATCGTGCTGTCAGTGAGTTTGACTGTTAACTAGCTGTTTGGGTATTAACGTAACAGTTAAAGTGAAAACTTAACAGTTAAAGTTAATTTTTTCTCCTTTTGTTTTTGTTGTGTTAATGGTGAAAATTTATTTACATGATTTGTTAGAAAAACAAAAACATAATAAATAAATAAAATATACTGTACGCGAACGAAATTACTGATAATAATCTTGAGAAGGATTTAATGCACAGAAAAATAAATATTTAACTAGCAATAAACATACATAATATTATCTTACTAATTAAACGACGGTACAACAGATAGTACAATATTTAATACTGACAGTACAAATATTACATAATATAACGAACAGTACGACAAATATAATGAACGGTACATTATTTGAAAGCGAAAGATACGACAAACTTTAAGTATGACGATTAAAAACCCATGCTATAAACAACAATATATAGATGTAAGGGAGTGCAAGCATCCCAGGTCCGCATTTTTCAGGACTATGCAGACAGAAAAAGGACATGATCACCACAAAAACAGTGATGACCATAAGAAAAAACGTATCCATCCACTTTGCCATTTTTGCCGGGGAAGAAGAGAAAATAATTATGAGATAGTATGATAGAAATTTGGGAGATGAGTGAAATTTGATGTGAGAATTTATGGAAAAAATGAGGAGTATATATAGAGTGAAAAGAAGGATGGAGACGTTGGGGAATGAAGTGATACCGTACAAAAAAGGAAAGTTTGAGTGGTAGTAGGATTTGAAAGAAAGTGTATGGAATAAAGTTAGGATTTGATTTGAAAGAAAGAGATTTGAAAAGAAAGGAAAAGATTTGAAAACAATAATATAGTACAAAAATTAGTGGGAAACAAAACCAATAATAATTTAATTGTTACCAGTACAGTCTGAATCCCCGGACTCTTGCGCCTGCAAAATTTTGATTCTGTAACAATTGCGTCAGTATCATTTATCTAAAAATAAATCTCAAATAAACAGTGTATGAAGTGATAAACAGTATCTGGCGTTTGTGTAAGAATAAATTCAACAGCGAACCAAAATACCGTACAAAAACATTCTAAAAATTGAGTATTCATAAAATCAGGATATTTACGAAATAAAATCCAAGATTATATAAAACTCCCAATTTTTAGACAGAAGTCTGTTGCCTTTCTCTTTGAAAAAAGATTCGGGCAAATTTTGGGGTATAACAATATGATTCACAAAGAGATAGAGGTCTATGTTGATGATATGATTGCAAAGTCCAACACCGAAGAAGAACATCTGGTCCACCTGCAGAAGTTGTTTGATAGGTTGAAGAAATACAAGTTGAGACTGAATCCAAATAAGTGTACTTTTGGTGTGAGGTCTGGTAAGCCACTCGGTTTCGTTGTTAGCAGCAAAGGTATTGAAGTCGATCCTGTGAAAGTAAAAGCCATACAAGAAATGTCGGTTCCACGAAATGAGAAAGAAGTTAGAGGATTCTTGGGACGTTTGAACTACATTGCCAGGTTCATCTCCCATCTGACCGCTACTTGTGAACCGATCTTCAAGTTACTGAGGAAAGATCACGCAGTGAAATGGAATGACCAATGCCAAGAAGCTTTTGACAAGACCAAGAAATATCTTCAAGAACCTCCGATTATGATACCGCCTATTGAAGGAAGACCTCTAATTATATACCTAACAGTATTGGAGAACTCAATGGGGTGTGTACTGGGGCAACATGACGAGTCTGGTCGAAAAGAGTCTGGTCGAAAAAGTTTACCGACTGTGAAACAAGATACTCACTGCTCGAGAAAACTTGTTGTGCTTTGGCATGGGGTGCTCGCCGACTGAGACAGTATATGTTGAACCATACCACTTTATTGATTTCTAGAATGGATCCTATCAAGTACGTGTTTGAGAAACCCGCTCTCTCCAGACGAATAGCAAGATGGCAAATGATACTAACAGAGTACGACATCCAGTATACAACACAAAAAGCAATCAAAGGAAGTGTGTTAGCAGATCATTTGGCCCAGCAAGCTGTAGACGACTATCAATCTATGAGTTTTGAATTTCCAGATGAAGATGTTATGCTTGTAACTGATTGTGAACAACCTGGTCCGGATGAAGGACATGAACTAGGATCCCGATGGACGATGGTTTTTGACGGAGCTTCAAATGCACTTGGTAATGGTATTGGCACTGTGATTATCTCTCCAGCAGGTGGACACACTCCATTTACAGCAAGACTGTGTTTTGATTGTACCAACAATATGGCTGAGTATGAAGCATGTATCTTGGGTCTCAGAGCTGCTATCGACTTAAGAATCAAGTTCTTAGAAGTATATGGGGATTCAGCCTTGGTGATTAGCCAGATCAAAGGAGAATGGGACACGAAGCATCCTAATCTCATGCCTTACAAAGATTTGGTGTTATCTTTGATTCCTCACTTAGAAGAGATTACGTTTGAACATATCCCCCGAGAGGAGAATCAATTGGCAGACGCATTAGCTACTATGTCATCAATGTTCAAGGTCAAATGGGACAATGAGGCTCCTATAGTTATTATTGAAAGACATGACGAACCGACATACTGTTACGAGATAGTTACTGACGAGGCTGAAGAAAAGTCGTGGTTTCATAAAGTAAAAAGATATCTCGAAGCTCAAGAATACCCTGAAGGGGCATCTATCAATGACAAGAAGTTCTTAAGAATATTTGCTTCAAAATTCTTCCTAAGTAATGGTACCCTATACAAGCGCAATCACGATTCAACTCTGCTTCGGTGTGTGAACAAGAAGGAAGCAGAAGAGATTATGGAAGATATGCATGACGGTACCTTTGGAACTCATTCTAGTGGACATACTATGGCCAAAAAGATCTTGAGAGTGGGCTACTACTGGTCCACTATGGAAACTGACTTCCATCGACATTCTAGAACGTGCCACAAAAGCCAGATATATGCTGACAAAGTACACGTACCTCCAGTTCCATTAAATGTCCTCACCGCTCCTTGGCCTTTTGCAATGTGGGGCATCGATATGATCGGGGAAATCAAACCTACTTGTAATGCCCGGTATTATGTTTATTCGATCGTTATTATTACTAATGTAATTAGTATAAAGTAAGATGGACAAATATAATACACTTCTTATTAGTAGGCTTAGTGTGACAATTGAGCCCATTAGTAAAGAAGAGGGGCACATTAGTAACTTCACCCTTAACATAGAATAGGAGCAAGTTTGGTTGACACTCCCTTCCCTTTTCAAACCAGATTTTTGTGTTAGAGTGCAAGAGAAAGAGAGGAGAACGTGGAAAGAGAGGAAAGAGGAGGAAGTCTCAAACTTGGTCCACTTTGTTCATCCATTGCATGCTATTGATCCTGCCCCAAACCTTGCTCACTTCATCACCTTCATCTCAATCCTGTTCCAGCTCTGCTAACTCCATCTTCTTTACTCCTAAGGTGAGTCCATAGCTAGTAACTTGGGGTTGCATGTTGGGTTTTATTGGGGGTTTAGGGATTGAGTGTTAAATGTTGAATTGATGAAGCTAATAGTATTGTATGACTTGTATCTTTGTTGATTGTTATTCTTAAACCTGTTGCATGTCTGTAATTCGTGGGAAATTTGACTGGTAGTGCAAGTGCTTATTTTAGAAGCACTTATGGAACTGTTCTGAACTGTCAAAATGCAGAAAAAAACAATTCTGGTTCAGTGTAACCGGTTACGGGTTTTGGCGTAACCGGTTACGCTGTTAAAAATCAGACAATCTGGGCATTTTGCGTGACCATAACCGGTTACGGGTCTTGGCGTAACCGGTTACACTGGGCGCAAGGGGAAAAATTGCAGAACTTAGGAAATTCGTAACTCCCGACTCGTACGTCCGTTCGACGCGTACTATATACCGTTAGGAAGCTAATTAGGAGTACTACCTGAGAAAATTAGTCTCAATGTTTAATTAACACTTTTTAGAGTATCAGTTATGCTTTCAGTTAAATGTGCAATGACTATATTATGAGAAATTATGTGCTATTAAACTGAATCAGCCCGTTATTTATTTAATTGTATTCTGTACTGAATGTGGATGCTGTATTGTGATGTAATATGGTCATCCTGTTGACGCCCGTTGTTTCGGTTAAACAATTGGGGATGTGTGCTTGTGGATTAGCGTTTGCTTGTGTGTGTGCTGAATCGAAGTAGACCCGGTACTAAGTTACGATTCGGACCATGGGTCCTGGAGTTGTCCGCGGGACTGCTCTGATCTTGGATCCTAGTGGCACATACCTGAACTACCGTTGCAGTGTGCTTGTGAGGGTCTCGAGGCGTTTACTCACTTGCCGTTAACACACTGGCGTGCTCGGTATGATGGCGTTATGCGACTACGTAAGTCTAAGCATAACAGTTAAACCATCTCTAATGATGCCATGTAGGCTACATCATTAGGTTCCTACCCGGATGGGCTCACGCGTCGAGATGGCGTGTTGCACTTGCCGTTAACACTACGTGCGTTCGGATAGTTAACGGGATAATGACGCCAAATAGGCCAGGTCATGATCACGGCCGTTTAGGCTTGTGTGGACTCGTTTAACTATTCTTGCAGAGTGCTTGTGCAAGTCTCTTGACATTAGGCGTGGGAGAACCCACCGAGGGTATGTTAGTAGCTTAGTATGGTTGGTATTAACGTACTTCTGGATTCCCCGATTATGGATGCGGGTTGTGCACACTTGTTGTTATATCTGTATGATTGTTGAGACAAGTCCAAAGGTGGATGAGTCGCTTGCTTGTTGATATTTGTACCGGACGTGAGGAATAACCCCGAATTGATGGTTGATTCGGTCTTGATTGCATGTTCCCTTTAGATCCGAGCGAACTAATAGGATAGGCGGGCTCACTGAGATTTAGTAATCTCATCCCATTCCAATTATTATTTTTTTCAGGTGGCTCGAGTCAAGATCGCGGTAAGGGAAAGATGGATTAGATCTCTTGGCGGTGCTTGGATGTTTCTTTTAGTTTCTCATCGTGCTTATTACTTTGTGTATTTTGGACATGTACCATTATGATGTACTTGTATTATGGCCATGATACATTCGGCTTTTTTTGTACTCGTGTACTTCTACTTTCCGCTGCAAAACATTATGTATTTTGTTGTCTTATGAACCATTTATAATACTTTATACATATTATTCTAGACAAATATGTGTGGGGTGTTACAGTTGGTATCAGAGCAGGTCGATCCTCGACTTTGCTAAGACACATCATAATGCAGTATAATTCTGCCTCATATGTGTATAATCAGTATGATTCCTTATGTCTTATTTATGGCATTGAGTCTGATCAGCTTGATTCCATGCGTAGGACAGACAGGGAGATGGCTGAGCAACGCAGAGGTCCCGGAAGGCCCAGGACTAGGCATGTGGAGCCCGAGCAAGAAGCTGGAGGTGCAGGCGTGCCCTGGCAACAGATGATGCAGCAGATGATGCAACAGAACCAGATGATGGCTCAAATGATGCAAGGCATGCAGGGACAACAGCCTCCTGCTCAAGCTCCCGTTCCTCAAGCTGTAGCTGGACCTGATTTTCGTGCCTTCTTCAGGATGGATCCCCCAGAGTTTGTTGGCGGACTTGATTCACTCTTGGCTCATGATTGGTTAGCTGGTATGGAGAGGGTGTTTCAAGCTATTCAGTGTACTGAAGAGGAGAAAGTGATCTTTGCTACTCAGAAGATGAAGGGACCAGCTCTTAGATGGTGGAACACTGCATCCACTTCTTTCACCACTCAAGAGATTCCTAAGGACTGGCAGCACTTCAAAGTGGCATTCTTGGAGAAGTACTTCCCTAATAGTGTGAGGACTCAGAAGGAGCGAGAATTCCAGAACTTCAAGCAAGGCGATATGTCTGTTTCAGATTATGCAGAGAAGTTCGAGGACCTGGCAGACTATTCCAGACAGGCGGTTTATGCTCCAGATGAACTGTGGAAGATTGATCAGTTTATGATGGGTTTGAGGGCTGACATTGCTCACAGTGTTTCCCAGAGGGAGTTCACCACTTATGCTGAATGTTTGAGGCAGTGCTATGTTGCCGAAAACAGCTTGAAAAGGGTTCAAGAAGAGAGGAACCAGAATAGGACTAACTTCAGGGAGCAAGGGAGATCTACTCAGAATTTGAGGCCCCGCAACCCTCCACCAAAGATGAAGCAAAGCCACGGCGACCGTTTTCCCCGACTACCTTTTTGTGACAAATGTAAAAGGAAGCACACCGGAAATTGTGAAGCGTATCCAGGTAGATGTTATGAGTGTGGCGAGCAAGGTCACATGATAAGGAATTGTCCGAAGAAGAGAGCTCCAGAGAAGACTGCAGGTCGAGTTTACACTTTGGATTCGAGAAAGGCCAAGGGAAACAACAATCTCATTGCGGGTACGTGTTATGTTAACAATCAACCTTTATGTGTTTTAGTTGATTGTGGAGCCACTCATTCCTTTGTCTCTACTGAGTGTGTTTACCGACTTGGTTTGGAAGCTACTCCATTATCCAATCCTATGATTATTTCTTCGGCAACGGATGATACCGTGGAAGCTCGACTAATCTGTAAAGATTGTTCAGTCTCTTTTAATGGTCGTGACTTCCCGATCGATCTAATTTGCTTACCTCTTAAGAATCTTGATGTTGTTCTAGGGATGGATTGGTTATCTCTTAACTCGGTGTACATTGGTTGCAAAGAGAAGGCCATATTCATTCCCGCTGAAGAGACTTCTTCCGATGATGCAATTACCAAGTTGATAGAAGGTACAATCAGCACGGTTAATTATCTCTTTTCTCAAGAAAGATCTTTTCTTTTAGTTCTTTCCAAGGAGCCTTCTGCGAGAGTTGAATTGTCAGAGATTCCGGTGGTGTGCGAGTTCCCTGACGTGTTTCCTGAGGATATCACTTCTCTTCCTCCGGAAAGGGAAGCGGAATTCTCAATCGATCTTGTTCCTGGTACAGCTCCAGTTTCCATCACTCCTTATAGAATGTCTCCTATCGAGCTCAGAGAACTGAAACGTCAGTTGGAAGAGCTTCTTGCTAAGCATTTCATCCAACCCAGTGTTTCTCCATGGGGAGCCCCTGTTCTTTTAGTGAAGAAGAAAGACGGAAGTATGCGCTTGTGCATCGATTATCGTCAGCTGAATAAAGTCACTATAAAGAACAAATATCCTTTACCACGGATTGATGACCTTCTAGATCAGTTGAAAGGAGCCAGCGTGTTCTCGAAGATTGATCTTAGGTCAGGATACCATCAAATCCGGGTGAAGAGCTCTGATGTACCTAAGACTGCATTCAGGACTCGATATGGTCACTACGAGTTTTTAGTTATGCCTTTTGGTGTGACTAATGCTCCAGCAGTTTTCATGGACTACATGAACCGAATCTTTCAGCCATATCTGGATCAGTTTGTAGTGATCTTCATTGATGACATTCTTGTGTATTCTCGTACTCCGGAAGATCACGAGGAACACTTGCGGATCGTGTTAGCTACTCTTCGAGAGAAACAGTTGTATGCCAAATTCAGTAAGTGTGAGTTTTGGCTATCCGAAGTAAGTTTTCTTGGACACGTCATCTCAGGAGGAGGCGTAGCAGTGGATCCTTCTAAAGTAGAAGCAGTAGTGAACTGGGAGAGGCCAAAGAGTGTGACTGAAGTCAGAAGCTTCCTAGGCTTGGCAGGCTATTACCGGAGATTTATCATGGGGTTTGCTAAGTTAGCCTTACCATTGACAAAGCTTACGCGTAAGGAGGTTGCTTTTGAATGGGACTCCGAGTGTGAGCAAAGTTTCCAGAAACTTAAGAAGAAGTTGACTACTGCACCCGTGTTAGTGATTCCGGATACAAACCGATCCTATGAGGTGTTCTGTGACGCTTCTAAGAAGGGTTTAGGTGGAGTATTGATGCAAGATGGTCAGGTGGTAGCTTATGCGTCTCGACAATTGAGATCTCATGAAGAGAATTACCCGACCCATGATCTCGAGCTTGCCGCAATAGTTTTTGCACTCAAGGTGTGGCGACATTACCTATATGGCGTTCACTTTGAGATGTTCAGTGATCATAAAAGCTTGAGATATCTCTTTGACCAGAAGGAGTTGAATATGCGACAAAGGAGATGGATGGAGTACCTAAAGGATTATGACTTTGAATTGAAGTATCATCCAGGAAAGGCTAACAAGGTGGCAGATGCTTTAAGCAGGAAGGAATTTAGAGTTGCTGAATTGATGATGTTAGAACATGGATTGTTAGAAAAGTTTCGAGATCTTAACCTTCAGTTTGAATGGACACCCAATGGTGTGTTGATCAGTAATTTGAGTATTCAGAATGAGCTACGAGAAAGAATTCGGATATCCCAAGGGTATGACGAGCAAATGCAAGCGAGCGAAGGCATGCCTGATTTTGTGAGAGCACCTGATGGAGTAATCTTGTTTCAGCAACGGATGTGTGTACCTAATGATTCTGAGTTGAAGCGTTTGATTCTGAATGAAGCCCACAAGAGTAAATTTTCTATTCATCCTGGATCGACCAAAATGTATCAAGACTTGAAGAAGGACTTTTGGTGGCCAGGGATGAAGAAGGAGATTGCAGAGTATGTGGCACAATGTCCCATTTGCCAACAGGTTAAGATTGAGCATCAGAGACCAGGAGGAATGTTGCAACCATTGGAGGTACCAACGTGGAAATGGGATTCTATCTCTATGGATTTCATTGTGGGATTACCTCGTACTCGAGGCGGACATGATTCGATATGGGTAATAGTGGACAGGTTGACTAAGTCTGCTCACTTTTTGCCTGTAAAGACCACTCACAAGGTGATTCATCTCGCAAGGCTTTTCATAGCAGAGATTGTGCGGTTGCATGGCGTGCCGTCCAGTATAATGTCTGATCGTGATCCAAAATTCACTTCGAGATTTTGGAAGATGTTTCATAAGGAATTGGGAACTAGATTGGACATGAGTACGTCTAACCATCCTCAATCCGATGGGCAGACGGAGAGGACGATCCAGACAATAGAGGATATGTTGAGAGCTTGCATTTTAGAAGAAGGTGGGAGTTGGAAGGATCATTTGCCGTTGATAGAGTTCGCATATAATAACAGTTACCATGCTAGTTTGGGTATGGCTCCCTACGAAGCTCTATACGGGAGGAAGTGTCGATCACCACTATGTTGGGCAGAAGTAGGAGAGAAGAGTATTCTTGGACCGGAGATCATACAAGAGACTACCGAGAAAGTCAAGGTAATCCAAGAAAATCTTAAGAAAGCCCAAGACCGACAAAAGAACTATGCGGACAGGCGAAGGAGACCTTTAGAATTTGAAATTGGCGATCATGTGTATCTGAAAGTCACTCCGAGATTGAAGTTGGGAGGATTGTTCAAGACGCGTAAACTCAGTCCGAGGTATGTGGGACCATATCAGATTATGAGCCGGGTAGGTGAAGTGGCTTATCAGTTGGCATTGCCACCTTCACTATCGGGGCTGCATGACGTATTCCACGTATCTCAACTCCGGAAGTTCGTGCCCGATACCTTTCATCCTATTCTTCCGGATGCTGTTGAAGTCAAACCAGATCTTTCCTATGATCCTCAACCTTGCCGTATCCTGGAGCATGCAAGCAAATCTCTACGGAACAAGGAGATACCTATCGTGAAAGTGATGTGGGATGAGACGCGTCCTGAGGAAGCTACCTGGGAGCTTGAATCGGAGATGCGGGAATCCTACCCTCACTTGTTTTGGTAAGTTTTCTTTGAATTCGAGGACGAATTCTATTTAAGGGGGGGAGAATGTAATGCCCGGTATTATGTTTATTCGATCGTTATTATTACTAATGTAATTAGTATAAAGTAAGATGGACAAATATAATACACTTCTTATTAGTAGGCTTAGTGTGACAATTGAGCCCATTAGTAAAGAAGAGGGGCACATTAGTAACTTCACCCTTAACATAGAATAGGAGCAAGTTTGGTTGACACTCCCTTCCCTTTTCAAACCAGATTTTTGTGTTAGAGTGCAAGAGAAAGAGAGGAGAACGTGGAAAGAGAGGAAAGAGGAGGAAGTCTCAAACTTGGTCCACTTTGTTCATCCATTGCATGCTATTGATCCTGCCCCAAACCTTGCTCACTTCATCACCTTCATCTCAATCCTGTTCCAGCTCTGCTAACTCCATCTTCTTTACTCCTAAGGTGAGTCCATAGCTAGTAACTTGGGGTTGCATGTTGGGTTTTATTGGGGGTTTAGGGATTGAGTGTTAAATGTTGAATTGATGAAGCTAATAGTATTGTATGACTTGTATCTTTGTTGATTGTTATTCTTAAACCTGTTGCATGTCTGTAATTCGTGGGAAATTTGACTGGTAGTGCAAGTGCTTATTTTAGAAGCACTTATGGAACTGTTCTGAACTGTCAAAATGCAGAAAAAAACAATTCTGGTTCAGTGTAACCGGTTACGGGTTTTGGCGTAACCGGTTACGCTGTTAAAAATCAGACAATCTGGGCATTTTGCGTGACCGTAACCGGTTACGGGTCTTGGCGTAACCGGTTACACTGGGCGCAAGGGGAAAAATTGCAGAACTTAGGAAATTCGTAACTCCCGACTCGTACGTCCGTTCGACGCGTACTATATACCGTTAGGAAGCTAATTAGGAGTACTACCTGAGAAAATTAGTCTCAATGTTTAATTAACACTTTTTAGAGTATCAGTTATGCTTTCAGTTAAATGTGCAATGACTATATTATGAGAAATTATGTGCTATTAAACTGAATCAGCCCGTTATTTATTTAATTGTATTCTGTACTGAATGTGGATGCTGTATTGTGATGTAATATGGTCATCCTGTTGACGCCCGTTGTTTCGGTTAAACAATTGGGGATGTGTGCTTGTGGATTAGCGTTTGCTTGTGTGTGTGCTGAATCGAAGTAGACCCGGTACTAAGTTACGATTCGGACCATGGGTCCTGGAGTTGTCCGCGGGACTGCCCTGATCTTGGATCCTAGTGGCACATACCTGAACTACCGTTGCAGTGTGCTTGTGAGGGTCTCGAGGCGTTTACTCACTTGCCGTTAACACACTGGCGTGCTCGGTATGATGGCGTTATGCGACTACGTAAGTCTAAGCATAACAGTTAAACCATCTCTAATGATGCCATGTAGGCTACATCATTAGGTTCCTACCCGGATGGGCTCACGCGTCGAGATGGCGTGTTGCACTTGCCGTTAACACTACGTGCGTTCGGATAGTTAACGGGATAATGACGCCAAATAGGCCAGGTCATGATCACGGCCGTTTAGGCTTGTGTGGACTCGTTTAACTATTCTTGCAGAGTGCTTGTGCAAGTCTCTTGACATTAGGCGTGGGAGAACCCACCGAGGGTATGTTAGTAGCTTAGTATGGTTGGTATTAACGTACTTCTGGATTCCCCGATTATGGATGCGGGTTGTGCACACTTGTTGTTATATCTGTATGATTGTTGAGACAAGTCCAAAGGTGGATGAGTCGCTTGCTTGTTGATATTTGTACCGGACGTGAGGAATAACCCCGAATTGATGGTTGATTCGGTCTTGATTGCATGTTCCCTTTAGATCCGAGCGAACTAATAGGATAGGCGGGCTCACTGAGATTTAGTAATCTCATCCCATTCCAATTATTATTTTTTTCAGGTGGCTCGAGTCAAGATCGCGGTAAGGGAAAGATGGATTAGATCTCTTGGCGGTGCTTGGATGTTTCTTTTAGTTTCTCATCGTGCTTATTACTTTGTGTATTTTGGACATGTACCATTATGATGTACTTGTATTATGGCCATGATACATTCGGCTTTTTTTGTACTCGTGTACTTCTACTTTCCGCTGCAAAACATTATGTATTTTGTTGTCTTATGAACCATTTATAATACTTTATACATATTATTCTAGACAAATATGTGTGGGGTGTTACACTACTGCTTTCAATGGACATCGTTTCATCCTTGTGGGCATTGATTACTTCACCAAATGGGTAGAAGCTGCTTCATTCGCCTCCGTTACTAAGAATGTGGTGGCTCGATTCATTAAGCACAACCTTATTTGTCGATATGGCATCCCCGAAAGGATTATCACAGACAACGGTACCAACCTGAACAACAAAATGATTACTGAACTTTGCACGCAGTTCAAGATCAAACACCACAACTCTTCTCCCTACAGACCAAAGATGAATGGCGCAGTGGAGGCCACCAACAAAAACATAAAGAAGATTATACAGAAGATGATCGTTACTTACAAAGATTTGCATGAGATGTTACCATTTACTCTTCATGGTTACCGCACTTCAGCACGCACCTCAACTGGGGCAACCCCATTTTCACTAGTCTATGGCATGGAAGCAGTGTTACCGATTGAAGTTCAGATTCCATCTCTAAGAATTATGAAAGATGCAGAGATAGAGGAAGATGAATGGATCCAAACTCGACTAGACCAGATAAACCTGATTGATGAGAAGAGACTTGCGGCTGTTTGTCATGGGCAGTTATATCAGAAGCGTATGATCAAGGCGTTCAACAAAAGAGTCAAGCAACAAGCGTACCAGACTGGTGACTTGGTAATAAAGCGAATCATTCTACCACAAGGTGATCCTAGGGGCAAGTGGACTCCCACCTATGAGGGACCATTTGTAATCAAGAAAATCTTCTCTGGAGGAGCAATGATACTCACTACTATGGACGGTGAAGACTTTCCACACCCTGTGAACGCAGACATAGTCAAAAAATACTACGCATAAATAAGACCCGCTAGGTCGACGTACCTAGGCAAAAGTAAGGGCATCCCAGCGAACCAAAAGGTTTCGGGCAAAAATTAGGGATATATATAGGAAAAGTTGTACACCCGGCAAGTTGAAAACCCGAAAGGGCGACTTGGGCAAAAAAGGGTATCCTGGTAGGCTGAAAACCTGAAAGGGCGGCCTAGGCAAAAGTTAAGGATTAAAGCGTACGACTATGTCTCGTTCAGATCACTCATCATTCAGTTCTATTTACAATATCAAGTTCAAAAGGAACGGACCGATTCAATCATCTTTCTTCAACAAGCAAGGGATGAGATACTCGAAGACATATTAGCAATAGCAGAATTGAAACTCAATAGGATTGTTTCCACATAGCTATTTTTCTTTTTGTTTTATTTTAAAAACACACAAATGTTCTCTTATTATCTTGCCTATTCATGGCTTTTCCTTAATACAAGTTATTTTTTCCTTTCTATTTTTCTGAGTTTTTCTCTTTCTCAAATTCGCAAACGTCCAATGATAATTTTGAATGAACATATGCATATGCATATGAACATGATTATCATTTATCTTTTCTTTTGCAAAATATCAGTATGATTAGTAAGAAGATAGGAAAGGCAAACAGACAATGTCTAAAGTAATCCAGAAGTCCTCCCTCAGAGTCAATAATCTGGAGGAATCCCCACAGAGTAATCATTAAGAAGATATCTTCAAATACTCTCAACAGAAGACTTAGCTCCTCGACGGAATTCACGTCTTCAACACTGCCGGTTCTCCGACACTTTGCTCTCCTCCAACATGGTTTATTAATATCTCTTATCCCCAGTCAGGGTACATCAAGTTACTGTTCATCCCCAAGCAGAAATCATAAATCCCCAGCTGCATATCTTCCAGACAAGATAAAGACATCAGGGTCCCGGTCAAAATACTTCATATGATATGAATCATGATCATACATCCCATACATATCCATACATTGCACATGGTGTCTCATGATAAACTCATGCATAACATACAAAGTTTCTCATTTGTTTTGAGGGACTCATTACATAATACATGCATCATGACATTGCATAAAAACTTGCTATACCTATTGCAGAATACAGGTACAAACAGATGAACGAAATCTCCAACTTTCCAAGATCTAATTCAGTTACTACGAACGGTACTGACACGGTCAACGCTCAAAGATCTAATTATATCATCACGAACGATGTAGACACGATCATTTCAAAGATCTAATTCATCTACCACGAACGGTAATGACACGATCATTTTCAAAAGATCTAATTCAGTTACTACAGACGGTACTGACACGGTCGACTCTCCGAGACCTAATTCCATCATCAAGAACGGTGTGGACACGATCAAATTCTCTCCTAAGTCTAATTCAGTTACTACGAACGGTGCTGACACGACAAGAGATCTAATTCTATCATCACGAACGGTGTAGACACGATCATCTTTCCAAGATCTAATTCATCTACCACGAACGATGATTACACGATCATTTTCAAAAGATCTAATCCAGTTACTACGAACGATACAGACACGGTCGACTCTCCGAGACCTAATTCCATCATCACGAACGGTACTGATGTGGTGGTCATTTTCTTTACCTCCCCGTTTCACTTGGGAGGACGGCACGCTAGACCCTTCACGCGAAATTTGGAAGGAGAATGCGCCCGGGGCAGGATGAATTTTGTTTCAGTTCTTCCTACGATATCACACAAACTTTTTAATTATCCTAACGAGTAGGAAAGGGGAAAAAGATCTCAAATAAACCCTAGGAGTTTGCTAAGCGTGGGGATTCACCTATACTAGAAATTCTGGAGTCCGGGAGGTCGGTTATACATAGGGAAGAGTTTAAGCATCCTACATATCCGTAGTACTCTACGGGAACCTTCTTTGTGTCGATGTGTTTGTGTTTGTTGCTGATGATTGGGAAAGTTTCTCCTTTGTGTTAAGAGAAGGAATTTTGAATTTGATTTTGAAAAGACAGACTGACTGTTTTTGGTATTTTGTTAGCTCGCTGAGATTCCTTGTGAACCTCATGCCTACATATCCCTAATGGAAGTCAGAGCTTAATGTAGTTCGGGGAACTAATTAGGGATTTTAATGATTTTTTGGTGCCTTGCTTGAAGCTCAAGGTTGAAGCTTTAAATTAAATCTCTGTTTACAATAGAGAGACATGAAATCATCTTTACAGAGAGGTATTTCTACTATTCCACCACAAACATTTTTAAAGTGACAGAAAAGCTAAAAAATGTTCCATTAAGAGGGGGAGCCTACTTGGTTGATCAAGTATGACAGCCAACATGCCTCTTGAATGAAAGATTCTCAACCAAATTAGGGAAAGTTGTACAGGTCTGGGTTGTGTGCCAGAGCAATGCCTTTCACGAGTCCTAAATGGGAGAATGTTTGAAATGATTGTTTGTTTGAAATGATTGTTTGTTTGTGGTGAGATAGGAGAAATACCTACCTATGAAGATGAGCTATGTCTATCTATTGTTTGAAAGATTTGATTTTTAGCTGGCTTGTATGAGGCCCAAGCTTGAGGCTTTTGATTGATTTATTGACTCTGGGAGATAACTCCACTGGGGATGGATTTAAACTAAAGAGTTTTTGTGTTCTGTACAAAGCCCAGAATTGAGGCTGACTCTAGCTGGAGAGTATTTATTTGATGGATTTTATTTGGTGTTCAGTACAAAGCCCAGAATTGTGGCTGACTCTACTTAGGGAGACTCTATTTTGTGCCTTGTATGAAGCTCAAGGTTGTGGCTGACTCTTAACTGGGGAAGTCATTATTTCATGCCTTGTATGAGGTTCAAGGTTGAGGCTGACTCTTTGGGGAGTTTTACTCTGCTGGAGGATTTATCTATTAAAAGACTGATTTTTTGGAGGCTAACCCTTTCCAGGGATTTTGAATGATAGCAGAAATATTATCTAATTGATACTTCTTGTTTAAAGCCCAAGATTAAGGCTGACACTGACCAAGGATAGGCAAATATAGATCCTAAACTCTGCTAAGGAAAATTGATGAAGATAAGGGTGACAGAGACTGTCCATGTCTCTCATTCCAAAAGGTGTACTCAATGTGAGATTGAGACAATCTTAGCTTATTTAAAGTCTGGTTTAGAGAGCGAAAGAAACTCACCAGGATAGGCTAAAAGGTGACTAAAGACTTGTTCCTATGTTTATAAGAAACCTGATGGGTCCTTGTATACAAGCTCAAGAGGAAGCTGGAAATGCTTTTAAGAAGCCTGTGGGTCCTTGTACAAAGCCCAAGAGGAGGCTAATCGAGGGTCCTTGTTATAGCACAAGAGAAAGCTATGGGGTTTTCGAACTTATTTTGGCTTTAAGCAAATGGGTAAGAGGTTTCACCGGAAATAATTCCTCTTGGGTGGATGTATCCTATTTTTGGGTTCTAAGGCTTTTTCAAGATGTTTCACCGGGATTAATTCATCTTGAGGGTTTGAACTAAAGATCTTTAATTAGGAAAGAGCCTTCACCGGGAAGACATTCTCAATCCTAGGCCATAGTCCTATAATATATATAGTTTAACTGTCCTAAGGTTTACACTCAGACGTAGTTCTAATATATAAACAGTTCTATATTTGACAGTAATTTAAATAAAGACTGTAAATTTGAAAGCTATAAAGCCTAACCTGGATGGAGTGGAGGCCTTGGAAGATGTATGTACAAAGCCTTACTGTAATACGGTGAACTGACTTTATAATCGAAATGTGCGGATAGCAAGAGTCACCATCGACTTTTATTTTATCCAATTGGAAAGGCTAAAAGAACAGGAAAAGACCTTTAAAAAAGATTTTGAGTTCGGGGGGTTAGTTATACAAAGGGAAGGTGTAAAGCACCCTTTGTATCCATGGTTATCCGTGGGCTCTTAATTGCTTAGCTCACTTGTTTGTTTGAATTGTTTGAAAATATTTTCGAAGAAGAACTTTAGCTTGTAAATAAGCGTAGTCTTTTTGAATTTGATTTGAAAAGAGTGGGAAAAAGATTTTGAATTTAGAGCAAGCAATTAGTAGCAACTACCCTAAGTTTTAAAATTGTTCTTTTAGTCTTTCGAGTGAAAGGATCTATCCATACCATGAGAGGGCAGGAAGTCTTTCAATTGGATGTAAAGGGTCATCGAGGTTTATCATTCGCCATAAGACTGTCCCTACCATAAAGAGGGCAGGTAGTCTAAGGGAAGGATATAATAGTCATTTTATCTTTTTAGGCATCATGCGAGGATACCTTAGCAATAGGGACAATTATTCTTTATAAGGCAACCTCGAGGGAGTTTCAATAACTTTGAAGGCAACATTTGCTTTAGGTATCCTCGGAATCGAGGGACTTGACTATTTTAATGATTTAAAGGCAACAGGCAACAATATAAGGCAACAGGCAACAAGAGGGATTACCCTAAAGGTGTGTGTGTGGCACAATCATGTGTTTAATTCAGATATTGTTATCTTGTAGTTAGTTATCCTACTTCTGTTAAAGGCTTGCACTCCTTAAGATTACTAACCACGCAGTTTAAAATGAGCAGAAATTAAAGGCGAAAATTAAAGCCTACGCTATTACAATAAACACCTGCGGGGATGGGGAATTAAAACAAAAAATAAGAAATATAAATAATTAATTTAATTATCTTGATCCCCGCCTTGATCTTCCTCGAACCTCGATCGACCCTGAAAATTAAAAGAAAAATAATAGGGATGAGTGTAGGAGAAGTTCCTTAACAAATGAAGTAAAACCTAATTGAACCTATAAAGCAAAAGTAAAAGTAAAAATAAAATTTAAATAAGAAAAGAATTAAAAAAACTTAGCTTTTGATCTGATATGGCGCGTAGTCGGAAGATCTTGGCTAACCCTGAAAAATGAAGAAGAGAAAGGTAGAAAACTTTTTGGGGCAAGTACAAGGCATTGATACTAAATAAAAGAGGAATTATGTAATAAAAATAAATATATTAAAAAAGTTAGAAAACTTAGCTTTTTAGTTAATAAGGCGCGTTGTCGGAGGATTTTGATTAAACCTGAAAATTGGACATAAAGAAGATAAACATTTAGTGTATGAATGATCTACAAGCCCTAAAAAGGTTTACAAACCTTACCCCCAAACCTAACGGTTTATTTAAGAAAAACTTATTGTGACCTAAAGGGTTTGTAAGGCTAAAAATATGTTAATGGATAACGCCTACCTTTATAAATTAATCGAGGTTAACAAACCTAAAAATTGATTATGACAAAATATATTTTTCGATTAGATTATCTAATCCTAACTAAATAATTAAACATCTAATTTAAGTTAATTATTAAATATATGAGTAAAAATAATTAAAAAAAATTTAATCTTTCTTAAATAGAAAAATATTTTTATCATTAAATAGAAAGAATTTAAAAAAAAGAAATTTGGGTGAAAAATAAATAAAATAGTAATAAATAAATAGTTGAAATTGAACTAAATAAATAAATAAAATAAAAAAAAATAAAAAAAAGAACTTAGCGTTCAATCTGGTGTGTGAAGCCCTTGAGGGTGTATGGTGTTCCTGCACCTTCCCATGCGCTGGATTTGAAACCGAGATGATCTAATGGCCCTTGCATGATGTTCACCATGGTCCTCGCTGTATGTGTTGTACTGGATCTGTAAAGTTTGCAAGTAGTAAAAATTAATGTCTCTATCCAGGTTTGAACCTGGGTCCTGAAGGTTGCCAAGAGAACTTCCTGCCAATTGAGTTGTGTTCGTTAGTCAACAATACACTCCCTCGAAAGTAACAAGTATTAAATTAATAACGAAAATCAACAAAATTAAAAGATGAGTCAAGATGGGCCCCCTGGGTATGTTGCAGCCAATCAGTAATGAAGAGAGAAATTAGAATCTTTGACCAGCCAATAATGTGGCTGCACGCGCCTGGAGAGAGAGGGAGAGTTTTGACCAACGAATCAATATGCGCCACGCCAGGGTTAGCAATCCAGTGGCCTCTATTCATCATCTTCTACATGTGGCGCTGCGAAAACACCTGCGGATTCACTTGCCGCATTACCTGCGGATTCTCCTTGCATTCATCATCTTTTTTTTTGACGCGACTTAACCTGCAAAAAACAAGTGAAGCGCAGCAACCAACAAACCAGATCCACTGTATTGGGCCCGACGAATCTTGTGGTGACGTTATCTTGGTCTAAAACGGCCTGGATCGTAAACCACGAACACTCTTTTTCCTTGTGCCCTAACAATGGTACCTCACGTTTAGGGTACAAGAGCTTCACTCCAATGGTTCAGTTCCTCTCTAAACTCCATCAAGAACTCAAATATGCCATCCAAACGCATTAGAACATGGTAATGAGAGAGATACGAAAAAAGAAAGAACATGTAGAATATGTGAAATTGGTCTGCGCATTATAGATGCTATAAAGGCTCAAGAACGACACAATCTTACCTTATCTTACCTCAGGAATGATTTGAGATTATTATTTTGTATTGAAACTGGCTGAAGCAATTTTTGTCACGTGCCCTAGTTTGAGAAATTTTGGAAGCTTTGAATCCTACTCTCTTGGCCAACTTTTTTCATCCTCTCCTCTTGGCTCAGCATGTTTGTATATATATATATATATATATATATATATGAGTGTACTAGGGTTTTGGTCAAAAACAAAGGAAAAATATATTGCCTTGAATGCAAAAATAATCTTTTGTAAATATTGATAAAATCTTTCCAAAAATGGATGTTTATTCTCCTTAAAGCTTGTGCACGAATTTTGTATCTTATAGAATGTGATTTTGATGATTGGATTGATTGGTAATTAAGATTAAATCAAATCTCTCCATAATTTCTTTAAATCTTTGATTTTCATCAATTTTTTAATGAATAAAAATTCACTTAAAATCAAATAATAATCAAAATTTCGTGGCATAGAGGTTGGAGCTTCTAGATGACTTGAGTAACAAGATTGGGCCATAAAAAGTTGGGCCTCTTTGCAAAGAAATTCATTTTGAACCTTTTCTTTTCACATTTTCTCTCCAAAATAGTCCAACTTTGACAAGGCCTATATCTCTCAATTTTTTAGGTATGGAGGAGTTCTAGGACTTTTTAGAAACCTTAAAGAGTCCTCTAACCAGTGTCTTTGGTCTCATATCAAAATTATTTTCCATGATCATTGTGTGTCCTTTTGAAAAAAATGTCTTTTGGTTGACTTTTGAAAAGGACCTATAATGTTTCGGTCCATATCTCTCAAATGGAGCATTTTTAGACTTGGCATATGAGAGACAAATTTGTAGAGAATCCAATTTCCTTCAAGATGAGCTTTGGATGGAAATTTTCTGATGTTCCATGTGAGAGTTATGGCTGGTCAAAGTTTAGTTGACTTTCTCCCATACAAACCCTAATTTAGAAACTTTTTGAACTGTTGATTTTTGATCTTTCCTTGATGAACCATGATCAATACTTGATCAAATGGTGAATGATACTTCAATATTAGGATCTTGACAAAAAAATCAGGAGTTTTGACTTTACTTCGCCCACAGTTGACTTTTAGGTCAACCCAGTCGACTGTTGACTTTCTGAACATTTGAGTGATCAATCTTTTAAGCTGAGACTTGATACTTGCCATAGAGGTAATGTAAGATACTTTGAGCCATATGGGATGCCTTGGAGCCATTGATTCATTGATTTTCCTTTGAACAAACCAAACCCTAGTCTCTGAGCCTTGTATAGGAGAATGTTTTATGTATTGATTTGAATTTGAATAGGAGAAATAGTATGGGAAAATTTTGGGGTATGACAGCTGCCCCTGTTCAATTTTCTTATATCTGAAGATGTAGACTGGCATGTGCGCCTGTCGAAATTTGAGGGTAGAAGAGGATTGAACACTAGAATACCCAAGAATTTGCCCTAGCTGAAGATGAAGGGGCTTTTGTCGGAGATGGGCTTAAAGATGCCATCCTGGTGAGCATGCCTTAGACTATGTTTGAAGTGTTTGAGAAGTAGTTGTTTAAATGTTGATCGTGTCATTACTGTTCGTGGTAGATGGATTAGATCTTTGCGCGTTGACCGTTACGGAACCGTCCGAGGTTACCGCTTTTAGATTTTGAATGTTGATCGTTACGGAACCGTCCGAGGTCTCCGCTTTAGATTTTGAAAAGTTGATTGTTTAAGGAACCGTCTGAGGTATCGACTTAAATCTGAAGGTAGATCATTTAAGGAACCGTCCAAGGTATCGACTTAGATCCGAAGGTAGATCATTTAAGGAACCGTCCAAGGTATCGACTTAGATCCGAAGGTAGATCATTAAGGAACCGTCCAAGGTATCGACTTAGATCCGAAGGTAGATCATTAAGGAACCGTCCAAGGTATCGACTTAGATCCGAAGGTAGATCATTAAGGAACCGTCCAAGGTATCGACTTAGATCCGAAGGTAGATCATTAAGGAACCGTCCAAGGTATCGACTTAGATCCGAAGGTAGATCATTAAGGAACCGTCCAAGGTATCAACTTAGATCCAAAGGTAGATCATTAAGGAATCGTCTGAGGTATCGACTTAGATCCGAAGGTAGATCATTTAAGGAACCGTCCAAGGTATCGACTTAGATCCAAAGGTAGATCATTTAAGGAACCGTCCAAGGTATCGACTTAGATCCAAAGGTAGATCATTAAGGAACCGTCCAAGGTATCGACTTAGATCCGAAGGTAGATCATTAAGGAACCGTCCAAGGTATCGACTTAGCTCCAAAGGTAGATCATTAAGGAACCGTCCAAGGTATCGACTTAGATTCGAAAGGTTTTGAAGTTATTTATTTGACTGCAGCAGTAACCTGAAAAAGGCAAAGTTAGTTTTTTTATGTCATGTCATGATGCATGTAATGCGTTTATGTGACGAGATTCTCAAAATAAATGTGAACCTTGCATGTTATGTACGCATTTGTCGCGATGCATTATGTATTATGTATGAACATGTATGCAATTGTATGAATATGTTTATGATTTATGACGTATGACTATGATTTATGCTATTTGACACATCTTGATTGAGAAGGTGGATCTCCATGTCATTGTAATTTTGATGTTTGATCTTATCTTGAAGATGCTCAGCTGGGGATTTATGATTTCTGCTTAGGGACGATCAGTAACTTGATGTACCCTGATTGGGGATTAGAGATATTAATACACCATGTTGGAGAAGAGCAAAGTGTTGGAGAACCGGTAGGGTTGAAGATGTAAACTCTGTTGGGGAGTCATGTCTTTGTCGGGACGAGTATGTTTGAAGATATCTTCTTGAGAATTGCTCTGTGGGGATATGATCTTGTGAAATCGGAGCTGTGGGAAGGCATGGATGCCTTGAACATTGCCCCCGGTATTATAGTAACTACCATTCCTGGATTTGATTAGGACACACCGCTGAGTATTGATCAAGATGTCAAACTGGACTTGCATAGATTTGCCCCCGCTAGTAGAGACTTTGAAAAGATTCGCCTCGCGAGGACTTTATGAGACGTGCGCTATGGGCGATATGCCCCTAGTAATCATAGGCCAAAGACAATATCCCATGTTGGTTGGGAAGTAGCTTCAGATCTACTTGGATGCATGCCCTTGATTGTCTCGGCGTCCTTGAGAGATCCTCGGAGTCTTGACTCGATTGCCCCAAATTGATCAGAGGAATAGTTGGAAATCCACTTGGGATATATGCCTTTGACTGTTTGTCATTTGAGAGATTCTTGGAATATTGACTTGATTGCCCCAAATTGATTGGGCAGAATGTGTCGTGCCCCTTGTATACGTAAGAGACATTTCTTCTTGGAGTAATATTATCTGTCGGGATAACTTTCAGTTATTAGTTGAACCCTGTGCAAATTCTTTCTGATGCCAACATTTGAAATTATGTAGCAGAATATGTTTAATAATGAATTCATGAGATGCAATGCATACAGTCTTGAGTTTGTTGAAAAAACATTAAAACAAGGGATGTAAAAGCGTGATTTTTGTAAAAACATGCTATTTTTGTAGAAACGAAACATCGACTCAGCATCTGTGGTAAACCTTAAGGAGTCGGGATACCTTTGTTGTGATAGTATGCTTTCGAACTAACCATGCTTCAGTTAGGACTTTCAAGGGTTGTAGCGTGGCTTGGTTCACGGTTTAAGAAACAAAGGATAATGGCTCAACAAATTTATTTATACCCATCCCCATCTTCGTGATGTTCTTCGATCCTATGCTCAGTTAATTCAACTTATGCATTCAGGTTCCAAGAGACTTTTGGATTTGCACCTTTGATAATGACGATGGTTCACGAGCAAAGATAACTTTTGAGGTGGCAGTCACTTCTTCCTTTTGGTAGTCACAACATTGTGTTGTTCAGGAATTTATTGACTTCTCATTTTTCATCTTTTTGATATCCCTAACTTTTGCCTGAACTGTCTATTTTGAGCTTACAGTCAGCGGGATGCCTTGATTTTTGCCTAAGTCATTTTTTTGATTTTGACTTAGCAGGCTTTTCTTTGTATATATGTTTTTTCATCATCATTTTTTTTTGAAAGATTATTGACTGCCTTGCTTAATGATTGATGAACCATCATTGGCTTTTGATTGACGTCTCCAACACTTCTTTGATGTGTGCGGATGAACGCTTGTGATTGAAACCTTTGTTGAAAGGTGTACTGAATGATTCTCTAAAAATAGAATGCACAGTCAAATTAACTGAGAACTACCCTGCCCCAGGTTATGATCAAGGGTTTTAATTCGTACCAGAAAGAAACTTCTACTTCTTAGGCTCAAAGGGGTTGACGAGGGATTAACATCCTTATATCTCCACTGTTTAGGAATTGAAACAATGCCTGTACATCGTCAACATAGTCTGTTCAAAAGCATACTGTGTGAAGTTGCGGTATCGTTTTCGTCATTCTCCCTCAAAAGGCTTACAGCTTAGCAGGAGTTGAATAAGCACAAAACATATGCAAAGTAAATACACAATTTAAAACGAGTGATAGCGAAATAATTTATTCAAGACGAACATATGCAATGCACTAATGACGGTTATTAAAACAGATAATGTCTATCATAAGTCGAATGTTTAAACAAACAGAATAGAATTTACGCGAATGAAAGTAAAACTAATGATCCAAAAGTTCGTCCGTCTAGACATCAATCAGTCTTGTCATGATTAGGCATGGGAGTGGTGATCACCAAAGGAGTCTTGGGAGAGTTGAACTCAATTTCACCAGCATCAATCATATCTTGGATCTTGTTTTTTAACGACCAACAATTATTGGTGTCATGTCCAGGACTATCGGAATGATATGTGCACCTTGCATCGGGCTTATAGCTAGGAGCAGAAGTGTTGGGTTTCACGGGAGGATCCCTTGTAGTAATCAAGTTTTCCTTCAGCAGATGCTGCAATACCTGAGCCAGTGACATATTGATCTTTGTGAACTGACGCTTAAGCGTGCTTTGCTTATTTAGACGACTTTGTTGTGGGGTCGGTGTGGAGATCAGAATTGCCCCCACATATTGGTTGTGTTCATTACGCCCTTTCAGATTGTACACATCGTTAGCCATGTAAGGCTTCTCAAGTGAGTTAAAGTCAATGATCTTGTCATCAATGAGGTCTTGAATCTTGCGCTTCAATTGCCAACAATCCTCTGTATCATGACCAGGACTATTCGAATGATAAGCACATCTTGCATGGTACTTGTACCCAGGAGTGGGATCGGTAGGAAATGAATATGGAGGCAATAGATTTATCAAATTTTGATTGAGCAGTTGTTGCAAAACTCGAGACAGCGGCACGTGCAACGGAGTAAATGCTCGCTTAGGTTTGGATTTCCGATTATCTTTACCACCTTGATGCTTATGTTGATTCTTCTCCTTCTTGATCAGAAGTGCCTTTAATTCTTCTTGCCCCTTGGCCGAGTTAAGGATCATCTCTCGGAACTGGTTGTTCTGAGCCTGAAGATTTTTGACTGATTGCTCGAGATCCATTTGTGCTGAAATAAATAGCGAGGAAGGATCAGAAACCTGTTATAGGAACCTGTTATGCGATGTTATGAATGCAAATGCAATGCTTTCAAGGATCTTTAGGAAATTAGTTAGCAACATTAGAAAATGGTTTAGTCGCGTCTTCGTTTGAAGAACTCTGATTCTTGGATGTCCTTCTATGGGAATCAAGCTCACCATATCCAGTGGGTCATAGCCTCTGATTCGGGGTACCTCTGAATTTGAGATTATATGGCTAGAGGAAAATAAATCCTCTTGCCCCTTGATAGGTACTGTGTCTTTGAGTTGGAAGATGTGTGGCTAGAGGAAAATAAATCCTCTTGCCCCTTGATTAGGAATTCGGTCCTTGATAAGAGTACCTGAAATTGTGCGCCCTAAATCCCTGAGATCCTTGAAAGGGTTAGTAAAAATGCAATGTTATGACGTCATGATGTCATGATGTTATGCGGATGCAATTCATCAGGCAAAATGTAAGGTGATAAGGACAAACAAGTCCTACAGGAAAAACCTGCAAGGAAACGAAAGAGTTAGTAGCACACACAAGCAAGTCACACAAGAGTCCTTAGGTTTAGAGGCTTACATGAAGTTCGTAGGTAAGTACCCTCCCCACTGAAGTTTGGTTGGTTCAACCTGTCCTAGAATAGTAACCGGGTTCTATGGTGCTCATATCCCTGATCTTTCTCGCGGGCATTGTCTCAACATGGCACTCGATCGGCCAACCAAAAGCATCCCTAGAGTCCAATCTCAATGAGTGTAGCATCGAGTATCAACCGGCTTCAGTCAGGAATCCAAAGCCAGCTATCTCGCTACTTCCTATAGGTCAAAGTCAAGTTCAACTAGGGTTCTAAGGGCGAATTAGTGCTTATGACACCACGCGGTAGCCAAATGTCTCCTCGATCATATTCAAGGGCCATCAGGATAAACCAAAGCGTCGCACTAACGGTGGCCACCAGTTCAACCATAACGATACATGTCGTATAGCCTCCCTGGTCTAATACCACATACCTAAGGTACAGTAGATCCGGGTGTAGGATCTTTCACACAGCAGAATACCCAAAACAACCTTTAAAGATAAAGCAAACAAGTCAAACAAATTTAAAGTGATCCTAGCTCTAAGGTAACCCCTCTTTTATTCGAAAGAATCCCCAGCAGAGTCGCCAGTTCTGTAATATGGTGAACTGACTTTATAATCGAAATGTGCGGATAGCAAGAGTCTCCACCGACTTTTATTTTATCCAATTGGAAAGGCTAAAAGTGTTGAAACAAATTCTGAGTTTTGAGGACAACATACTATTATTCTAACTCCTCTAACAAGTGTCCTTGCAGGTCCTCATGATGTTAGATATTATATATTTTGTTTTAGCGTTAACATAATATTATCAATACATTGGCAAAAGCACTCAGTACAAATGATAGCAGATTACATCATTTCAAAATAAACCAACGTACTGTTAGAACAAGATTTGTTCTGATCAATTATCTTAGTTTTGATGATAACAATAATATGAATTTTGCTTAAGATAATATGGTACTCTAATCCAATGCAATTTCCTTTTCAGGAAATATATAAAGAGTATGCATAATTCAGCGCTCAGAAGCTTTGTCTCAAAGGGTTCAGCATGCAACATCAGAACATGGTCTGGCAAGACATCAGAAGATGGTCGAAGCAGAATCAGAACATGGGTCTATGGAAGCATCAGAAGAACATGAGATCAGAAGCACTGAAGTTCTGATGGTATCACGCTCAGAAGCACTTCAAGGTCAGAAGATCAGAAGATGCTTTGCACCAAGCTGTTTGACTCTGATGATATTCAAACTTTGTATTCACAAACATCAGATCAGAAGGAAGTACAAGTGGCAAGCTACGCTGACTGACAAAAGGAACGTTAAAAGCTACTAAAGGCAACGTCAGTAGACACAGCGTGAACAAGGCTCGAGGTAGTTGACAAAAGCGTATAACATTAAATGCGATGCTGTACGGAACACGCAAAGCATTAAATGCACTCAACGGTCATCTTCTCCAACGCCTATAAATATGAAGTTCTGATGAGAAGCAAGGTTAACGATCCTGAACAAAACAACTCATATTAACTTGCTGAAACTCTGTTCTATTCAAAGCTCAGAATCTTCATCTTCATCAAAGCTCACTACATTGCTGTTGTAATATATTAGTGAGATTAAGCTTAAACGTTAAGAGAAATATCACAGTTTGTGATTATAGCTTTTAAGAAGCAATTGTAATACTCTTAGAATTAATTACATTAAGTTGTAAGGAACTAGAGTGATCGTGTGGATCAGAATACTCTAGGAAGTCTTAGAGGTTATCTAAGCAGGTTGTAACTAGAGTGATCGTGTGGATCAGAATACTCTAGAAAGTCTTAGAGGGTATCTAAGCAGTTGTTCCTGGAGTGATCAGTGTGTGATCAGAAGACTCTGGAAGACTTAGTTGCTGACTAAGTGGAGAACCATTGTAATCCGTGCGATTAGTGGATTAAATCCTCAGTTGAGGTAAATCATCTCTGCGGGGGTGGACTGGAGTAGTTTAGTTAACAACGAACCAGGATAAAAATAACTGTGCAATTTATTTTTATCTGTCAAGTTTTAAAGCTACACTTATTCAAACCCCCCCTTTCTAAGTGTTTTTCTATCCTTCAATTGGCATCAGAGCGCCGGTTCTAAGGTGCAAGCACTTAACCGTGTTTAGAAAAGATTCAGGAAGAGAAAAACGCTTCAGTAAAAGATGGCTGATGAAACTGCAAAGTCTACATCTACATCTGGCTCTGCTGAGCAACACAACGGTAACAATGGTTATACTAGACCGCCGGTATTTGATGGTGAAAACTTTGAATACTGGAAAGATAAACTGGAAAGTTACTTTCTTGGTCTAGATGGTGATCTATGGGATCTTCTGATGGATGGTTACAAACATCCAGTAAATGCCAGTGGCGTAAAGCTGACAAGGCAAGAAATGAACGATGATCAGAAGAAGCTTTTCAGGAATCATCATAAATGCAGAACTGTTTTGCTGAATGCTATCTCTCATGCTGAGTATGAGAAGATATCTAACAGGGAAACGGCCTATGACATATATGAGTCTTTGAAAATGACTCATGAAGGAAATGCTCAAGTCAAGGAGACTAAAGCTCTCGCTTTAATCCAGAAGTATGAAGCCTTCAAGATGGAGGATGATGAAGACATTGAAAAGATGTTTTCAAGATTTCAAACTCTTACTGCTGGATTGAGAGTTCTTGACAAGGGATACACCAAGGCTGATCACGTAAAGAAGATCATCAGAAGCTTACCCAGAAGATGGGGTCCTATGGTGACTGCATTCAAGATTGCAAAGAATCTGAATGAAGTTTCTCTGGAAGAGCTTATCAGTGCCTTGAGAAGCCATGAAATAGAGCTGGACGCAAATGAGCCTCAAAAGAAAGGTAAGTCTATTGCATTAAAATCCAATATCAAGAAATGCACTAACGCTTTTCAGGCTAGAGAAGAAGATCCTGAAGAATCAGAATCTGAAGAAGAAGATGAACTGTCCTTGATCTCCAGAAGGCTAAATCAACTCTGGAAGAACAAGCAAAGGAAGTTCAGAGGCGTCAGAAGTTCAAAGAAATTTGAACGTGGAGAATCTTCTGATGATAGAAGATTTGACAAGAAGAAGGTCATGTGCTATGAATGCAATGAGCCTGGACACTTCAAGAATGAATGTCCAAAACTTCAGAAGGAAAATCCCAAGAAGAAGTTTCATAAGAAGAAAGGTCTTATGGCAACCTGGGATGAGTCAGAAAATGATTCAGACTCTGAAGATGAGCAGGCTAACTGTGCGCTGATGGCGACAGAAGATGACGGATCAGAATCTACATCAGAATCAGATTCTGAAGAGGTATTTTCTGAACTTACTAGAGATGAGTTAGTTTCCGGTCTAACAGAACTTCTGGAATTCAAGTCTCAGATTAGTCTCAAATACAAAAAGCTGAAAAAGCTATTTGAATTTGAAACAAAGAAGCTTGAGTTGGAGAATTCTGAATTAAAAGAAAAACTTTTAAAATTATCCAATAATGTTGGATCTCCTTCTGATTCAGAAAAATCCACTCCTAGTCTAAACCATATTCTGAAAGAATATGATTTAAGTTTCAGGAAGTTCTTATCTAGAAGTATTGGCAGAAGTCAGCTAGCTTCTATGATATATGCTGTGTCTGGAAACAAAAGAGTCGGCATTGGTTTTGAGGGTGAAACCCCATACAAACTTGAACCTGTTGATGAAATGAAATTCACATACAAGCCATTGTATGATCAGTTCAAGTATGGCCACTCCCATGATATTAGGCACACTTCACATGCTCAAAGTTTTCACATAACACACACCAAAAAGCATGTGACACAACCTAGGAAATATCATGAAACTCACATTGAAAATTATCATGCTGTTCCTCCTATTGCTTACAATGTTAAACCCAAGTTCAATCAGAACTTGAGAAAATCTAACAAGAAAGGACCCAAGAAGATGTGGGTACCAAAGAAAAAGACTAATTCTTTTGCAGATTCTCTTGGCGACAAAGAAGATAAAAGTCAACATGTCATGTCACCTGGACTCAAGTTGGTCTCAACACTTGAAGGGAAGAAGGATTGTCTTCCAAGTTCTGGTACTTAAATCTGTTGAAGAAACTATGTTCGTAGGAGATCAGAAAAGAAAGTTTATTAGTCTTGGAACCATTTGTTTTGTTTGTTTCTATAGCAATGATGTTTCGTTCTTGAGTATTCTGAATGCTCTAAATGCTACAGAATATACAATATTGAAACATTGATTGTGGACGAATCAATAAATATCTGGTTTGATGATAAACTTGTTTCTGATGAAACAAAGCAGCTTAAGAATTTCTGCAGATACAGTTTTGTCTTATCAGAAGCTGCAGAACAAAGAAGTGAATCTCCAGAAGCTGTGTATATCAGAAGTAATGGATCAGAAGATCATTCAGATTTATATCAGCACACTTCAGAAGGAGTGTTTCCAGAAGAGAAACTTGATCAATTCAGAAGCAGTGATTGGAATCAGAGGGCGTAAAGCCTATTGAATTTTTCACACCTGTCATCCATTATCTAATGATGAACACGTGTCTCTACGGTCAGTACGAAGCGTGCAGTTGAAAAGACGCCGACCTAGGTAACTGTATTAAATCATTTCATTTACCATGCTATCTCTCCTAATGTCATTTCTCATTTAATGCAAAATGATTTAAATTATTTTCAAATCTTTTAAATAGCCCGCTTCAACTTCATTCTTTTCTCCGTCTCTCTATTTTGTTGTACATTTTTTTTTCGCTGCATCTGTTTTTCTTTTTCAAACCCTAGTCTTTGTTCTAATCTTACGACATAATCATCATGAACTCTTCCTCTTGTTCATCTTCCTTAAAAGAAAGACTTACTTCTTCACAAATCCTTCTACGAAATTATGAATATGCTCCTTTGAAAACTTGCTTGATACCCACGAAGGACTTGGAGGTTTTATGTGAAACTGCTGTGGACTTAAACAATCTTAAAGCGAATGGCTTTAAGTGTGATGCAAGAATCCTTGAGCAAGGATGGTCCAAGTACCTTAATAGATTGGTTGGTCCAATTTATCCTGATCTTGTGAAGGATTTCTGGGTACATGCAACGGTTACCCCAACGGCCATCATTTCATTCGTGCTAGGGCATGAAGTAGTTATCTCTGAAAAACTGATCAGGAAGCTATACAATCTGAATGATGAAGAAGGTTGGTCTGGTTTTCGACATGCATCTGTTGATTGGTCGATAGTTGAAAAACAAATCTCTCAGTCTTCTGGGATTGACTCGAATAACACAGGCACCTTGAGGCCATTTTATAGAGTATGGGCTGAGATTATTCTGGGTTCTCTTCACCACAGAAAAAGAATGCTCTCCTCTTCTTACATCAGTCCAGATCACAAGCACACTCTTTTCTGCATTGGCAAAAAGACTGAGATCAACATTTCTCACATTCTGTTTGAGAATCTGAAGACTTCAATCCTTGAGTCAAGAGAAGAGGAAAGGGCGAAGTACCCTCATCTTTCAAGAACGACTATTCCGTTTGGAAGAATGATTTCAGACATTCTTACTGAAAGCAAAGTGCTGGACTCCATCAGAAAACTCAATGCATCCCATTTGCTTGGAGTAGTTCAAGGTCCCATTTTTAATGGTGTGGATTTGTTCAGATTAGAACTCATTCAAAATGTACCTTCTGTGTGCCCAAGCTTTCCTGACATTCTCTCAAGAAGAGTTGCTGTTGAAGGTTTTGCCTCCTTGTTTCAAGAAGAACTGCATCAGGTTGTCAAGTCTTACCTGGAAGATTGTGTTAGGAAGCAATCAGATATTGATCCTGCTTGGATCCGTGGCAGAGTACTTCCGTCCAAGGCTGACCTTTTGAAGAAGGATCAGAAGGAACAAAAGGCTAGAATTAAAAGAAAAGCCCGAGAAGATGAGGCTAAGAAAGCCAAGAAGTTGAGAGTCACCTTTGATCCTGACAAGGTGGACTCTGAAGAACGAAGGGAGAAAAGGATTAGAGATTCCTTTCGCAGAACCAGATCTTCTTCTTCTGTGCAAATCTCCAGGCAGGTTTTTACTCCACCTCCCTCTGTCCCTAAACCATCCTTCCAATCACCTTCATCTGAACCAAAAATAAACTTCACCTTACCAAATCTTTCTCCATCAACCTCCTCCTCTCCCATTCTAAATCCCACTCCTCTAAATATTCTTCCCCCAACTCCTTCTGATAAGACTTTCTCACCAATTCCCTTTACAAATAATCCATCCTCATCAATCATTCTCTCAGCTATTCCCTCCTCCTCATCCACCGCACCTCCACCTTCTGTATCCAATCCCTTACCTACCAGAAAATCAAAACCTTTTTGTCCTCTCTACCCGAACTACAAATTCACCCTCAATCCGTCTGAACCTGAACTCTCTACCTACCTGGAACTTTTCAGATATGAAGTAATCAATGGCTTAGACCTTCTGAAGGAAGCCTTCCTAAATGGTCTGAATGATGTTTCTACAAGAAATATCTGGAAAAGATTTCGCAAGGTGTTTCAAGAAGAAGCAATGGGAGTACAGGAAAGACTTGTGGCTGCTGCCCCACGACCTCGTGGAATCCTAAGGAATTATGAAGACGTCTGGTTTGCTAGTCTCAAAGGAAGACATCTGTTGGAAGAGAAGCCCTTCTTGGATGAGATGGAACAATTAAGACTGGCTGCTGAAATGGAAGCAAATCCATGCAGGGATATCGTTATCTTTATTCCTGATTATCCTGTTCTGCTTGGAGACGTTAAGACTCTCTTTAACTATCTGAGGGAAAACCCTTCTGAGAAAGACCCAAGCTTGGTCATTCCAGAAGTTGTTGACCCACCAGAAGTTGAAGGTCCTTCTGCTCCCAGGAATCTAGCTGCCATTCTTCAGGCACTTGAGAATGGAGACTCGGAAATTCCTGCTGCAGAATATGGAGATGCTTCTATGCAAGAAGCAGATGCTGAAGATCATGTTGCTGAATCAGATCCTGTTGAGGAAATCCCTGCAAATGATCTATCCATGGAAGCTACAGATCAAGTTGCGATTCCTGTGGTTGAAAGCGGTGAAGCTTCTTCTGATGAATCTTCTCGTCTTACAAGGACTCTGGAAGAAATTCAGAAGAGACAGGATGAGCAAAGCTCACTCAATGCTGAGTATAGAGCTTTCATGGTGAGGCAAGATGGACACAACAATAAGGTTCAAGAGATGCTGGCCAAGATCTTGTCAAGGCTAGGGCCATCTTAGATTGAGTCTGTGTTGTTTCTTTTTCGTTGCATCTGTTTTTGTGCATCTGATCTTACTTATCTTCATGTACTTCTGTACCTGCTGTTTGAACTTCAATGAAATCATCTTCTTCCTCCGTGTGTTTCGTTTTGTTTGTCTCTGAATCTTTTTTGTTTTTTGATGATATGACAAAAAGGGGGAGAAATATGTGATAAATGATTTGATTTAATCAGTTGCTTTTACTAACAAGAACTGCAAGTTCTATATGGTTTAAGTGTTTTGTAGGTATAAAGAAGTGAAGAGAATCTTCAAAGCAAACACAAGAAGCAAAACCATAAGAAGTGTTATTCTGTAAAAAGAATAAGCTCATGGAAACTGAAGCAAGCTAAGTGCTGTCAAGCTTCAGAAATCAGAAGCAAGAAAGAAGAATAAATCAGAAGCACTGATAATAGAATTTGATCCATAATTGTCTATTTGCTCTGACAAAATTCTATTTGCTCTGATACATTATTTTAGCCTATATGGCTCTAATACATATCATGTGTTCGAATATACATTTTATGTTCTGACTCGTTCATGCTGACTTTTGTCGTTTAGTTTTTGTTCTGTAACATTTCAGGATGTAGAGATGCTCTGATGATGCTCTGGTACATTCAACAATGTTCTGATACAAATCTAGCATGAAGTGATGTTGGTAGAAATTCAAAGCTCTGAAGCTATCCGAGGGAAGCAGAAATCAGAAGCTGTGAATGTTCTAAAGATCCAGAAAACTCAAGTTCTGAAGCTGTCCTAAATGGAAGCAAAAATCAGAAGCTGTGAATGTTCTGAAGATCAAAGAAATTCAAGTTCTGAAGCTGTCCTAAATGGAAGCAGAAATCAGAAGCTGTGAATGTTCTGAAGATCAAAGAAATTCAAGTTCTGAAGCTGTCCTAGATGGAAGCAGGAATCAGAAGCTGTGAGTGTTCTAGGGATCTAAAGAAATTCTAGTTCTGAAGCTGTCCAATGGAAGCAGAAGTCAGAAGCTATGAATTCTCTGAAGACAGAAGCTTATGTGATCGTCTCTACCGAAATAATCAGGGAAGTCTTTTATTAAAGTTCTTCGAGTATTTATTTCAGGGGGAGATTATTTATCTCAGGGGGAGATTGTTAATCTCAGGGGGAGACATATTCATATGCTTATGCTATAGCTGTGTAATTTGTCTTTTGCCGTCTGCTCTTTCTGATCGCAAATTCATATCATTTATATATGTTTTTGTCATCATCAAAAAAGGGGAGATTGTTAGAACAAGATTTGTTCTGATCAATTATCTTAGTTTTGATGATAACAATAATATGAATTTTGCTTAAGATAATATGGTACTCTAATCCAATGCAATTTCCTTTTCAGGAAATATATAAAGAGTATGCATAATTCAGCGCTCAGAAGCTTTGTCTCAAAGGGTTCAGCATGCAACATCAGAACATGGTCTGGCAAGACATCAGAAGATGGTCGAAGCAGAATCAAAACATGGGTCTATGGAAGCATCAGAAGAACATGAGATCAGAAGCACTGAAGTTCTGATGGTATCACGCTCAGAAGCACTTCAAGGTCAGAAGATCAGAAGATGCTTTGCACCAAGCTGTTTGACTCTGATGATATTCAAACTTTGTATTCACAAACATCAGATCAGAAGGAAGTACAAGTGGCAAGCTACGCTGACTGACAAAAGGAACGTTAAAAGCTACTAAAGGCAACGTCAGTAGACACAGCGTGAACAAGGCTCGAGGTAGTTGACAAAAGCGTATAACATTAAATGCGATGCTGTACGGAACACGCAAAGCATTAAATGCACTCAACGGTCATCTTCTCCAACGCCTATAAATATGAAGTTCTGATGAGAAGCAAGGTTAACGATCCTGAACAAAACAACTCATATTAACTTGCTGAAACTCTGTTCTATTCAAAGCTCAGAATCTTCATCTTCATCAAAGCTCACTACATTGCTGTTGTAATATATTAGTGAGATTAAGCTTAAAAGTTAAGAGAAATATCACAGTTTGTGATTATAGCTTTTAAGAAGCAATTGTAATACTCTTAGAATTGATTACATTAAGTTGTAAGGAACTAGAGTGATCGTGTGGATCAGAATACTCTAGGAAGTCTTAGAGGTTATCTAAGCAGGTTGTAACTAGAGTGATCGTGTGGATCAGAATACTCTAGAAAGTCTTAAAGGGTATCTAAGCAGTTGTTCCTGGAGTGATCAGTGTGTGATCAGAAGACTCTGGAAGACTTAGTTGCTGACTAAGTGGAGAACCATTGTAATCCGTGCGATTAGTGGATTAAATCCTCAGTTGAGGTATATCATCTCTGCGGGGGTGGACTGGAGTAGTTTAGTTAACAACGAACCAGGATAAAAATAACTGTGCAATTTATTTTTATCTGTCAAGTTTTAAAGCTACACTTATTCAACCCCCCCCCCCCCCCCCCTTTCTAAGTGTTTTTCTATCCTTCACGTACATATATTCAAATGATAATGCTCATCTACTCAAAGTACTAGTCTCTGATCTCCTCAAAGTACACTGCCAACTAAGACAGATTATTCATCTACTCAAAGGACTAATCTCTGGTCTCCTCAAAGTACACATCCAGCAAAGAATGATATTTTATTCTCATGCAAGTACAAACGGTCATATGCTCCAAAGCATCTATATAACCAGTACCTCTTGCCAAGAATAAATAACTTTGACATTGAAGCTTAATCTCATATTGAATCAAAGTCCAAAATCTCATACACTAGAAGAGAAAGTAAACTCATCACTGCCAAATAGTGAATCATCTTTAAATCATCCATTCAATACTTTTGTATATCCTCAAGAGATATAAAATCTTGTTTGTAACAAGTGTGAAAGAAAGGTCTAGAGTAATACCTTAAGTGTGTGTAAGAGCCTTTTGAGGTTGTGTAAAGTGTAACATTTTTATCCCTCGTTTAAAGGATAAAAGTGTAAGATATAAGAAATTCTCACTGTGTGTGAGGACTGGACTAACCCTTTTGGTGAACCAGTATAAACTTTTGTGTGTTCTTTATTACCAGTCATTTATTTCTCTATATCCTCTTTAACACACTTAAACTAAAATTTTAAAGAGGTCACAATTCAAACCCCCCTTTCTAGTGACATTTATTTGCAACAAAAAGAACAGGAAAAGACCTTTAAAAAAGATTTTGAGTTCGGGGGGTTAGTTATACAAAGGGAAGGTGTAAAGCACCCTTTGTATCCATGGTTATCCATGGGCTCTTAATTGCTTAGCTCACTTGTTTGTTTGAATTGTTTTAAAAGATTTTCGAAGAAGAACTTTAGCTTGTAAATAAGCGTAGTCTTTTTGAATTTGATTTGAAAAGAGCGGGAAAAAGATTTTGAATTTAGAGCAAGCAATTAGTAGCAACTACCCTAAGTTTTAAAATTGTTCTTTTAGTCTTTCGAGTGAAAGGATCTATCCATACCATGAGAGGGCAGGAAGTCTTTCAATTGGATGTTAAGGGTCATCGAGGTTTATCATTCGCCATAAGACTGTCCCTACCATAAAGAGGGCAGGTAGTCTAAGGGAAGGATATAATAGTCATTTTATCTTTTTAGGCATCATGCGAGGATACCTTAGCAATAGGGACAATTATTCTTTATAAGGCAACCTCGAGGGAGTTTGAATAACTTTGAAGGCAACATTTGCTTTAGGTATCCTCGGAATCGAGGGACTTGACTATTTTAATGATTTAAAGGCAACAGGCAACAATATAAGGCAACAGGCAACAAGAGGGATTACCCTAAAGGTGTGTGTGTGGCACAATCATGTGTTTAATTCAGATATTGTTATCTTGTAGTTAGTTATCCTACTTCTGTTAAAGGCTTGCACTCCCTAAGATTACTAACCACGCAGTTTAAAATGAGCAGAAATTAAAGGCGGAAATTAAAGCCTACGCTATTACAATAAACACCTGCGGGGATGGGGAATTAAAACAAAAAATAAGAAATATAAATAATTAATTTAATTATCTTGATCCCCGCCTTGATCTTCCTCGAACCTCGATCGACCCTGAAAATTAAAAGAAAAATAATAGGGATGAGTGTAGGAGAAGTTCCTTAACAAATGAAGTAAAACCTAATTGAACCTATAAAGCAAAAGTAAAAATAAAATTTAAATAAGAAAAGAATTAAAAAAACTTAGCTTTTGATCTGATATGGCGCGTAGTCGGAAGATCTTGGCTAACCCTGAAAAATGAAGAAGAGAAAGGTAGAAAACTTTTTGGGGCAAGTACAAGGCATTGATACTAAATAAAAGAGGAATTATGTAATAAAAATAAATATATGAAAAAAGTTAGAAAACTTAGCTTTTTAGTTGATAAGGCGCGTTGTCGGAGGATTTTGATTAAACCTGAAAATTGGACATAAAGAAGAGAAACATTTAGTGTATGAATGATCTACAAGCCCTAAAAAGGTTTACAAACCTTACCCCCAAACCTAACAGGTTTATTTAAGAAAAACTTATTGTGACCTAAAGGGTTTGTAAGGCTAAAAATACGTTAATGGATAACGCCTACCTTTATAAATTAATCGAGGTTAACAAACCTAAAAATTGATTATGACAAAATATATTTTTCGATTAAATAATCTAATCCTAACTAAATAATTAAACATCTAATTTAAGTTAATTATTAAATATATGAGTAAAAATAAAAAAAAAATTAATCTTTCTTAAATAGAAAAATATTTTTATCATTAAATAGAAAGAATTTTAAAAGAAAAAAACAAAAAGAAATTTGGGTGAAAAATAAATAAAATAGTAATAAATAAATAGTTGAAATTGAACTAAATAAATAAAAAAAATAAAAAAAATAAAAATAAGAACTTAGCGTTCAATCTGGTGTGTGAAGCCCTTGAGGGTGTATGGTGTTCCTGCACCTTCCCATGCGCTGGATTTGAAACCGAGATGATCTAATGGCCCTTGCATGATGTTCACCATGGTCCTCGCTGTATGTGTTGTACTGGATCTGTAAAGTTTGCAAGTATTAAAAATTAATGTCTCTAGCCAAGTTTGAACCTGGGTCCTGAAGGTTGCCAAGAGAACTTCCTGCCAATTGAGCTGTGTTCGTTAGTCAACAATACACTCCCTCGAAAGTAACAAGTATTAAATTAATAACGAAAATCAACAAAATTAAAAGATGAGTCAAGATGGGGCCCCCTGGGTATGTTGCAGCCAATCAGTAATGAAGAGAGAAATTAGAGTCTTTGACCAGCCCATAACGTGGTTGCACGCGCCTGGAGAGAGTGGGAGAGTTTTGACCAACGAATCAATATGCGCCACGCCAGGGTCAGCAATCCAGTGGCCACTATTCATCATCTTCTACATGTGGCGCTGTGAAAACACCTGCGGATTCATTTGCCGCATTACCTGCGGATTCTCCTTGCATTCATCATCTTTTTTTTTTACGCGACTTAACCTGCAAAAAACAAAGTGAAGCGCAGCAACCAACAAACCAGATCCATTGTATTAGGCCTTACGAATCTCGTGGTGATGTTATCTTGGTCTGAAACGGCCTGGATCGTAAAACACGAACACTCTTTTTCCTTGTGCCCTAACAATGGTACCTCACGTTTAGGGTACAAGAGCTTCACTCCAATGGTTCAGTTCCTCTCTAAACTCCATCGAGAACTCAAATATGCCATCCAAACGCATTAGAACATGGTAATGAGAGAGATACGAAAAAAGAAAGAACATGTAGAATATGTGAAATTGGTCTACGCATTATAGATGCTATAAAGGCTCAAGAACGACACAATCTTACCTTATCTTACCTCAGGAATGATTTGAGATTGTTGTTTTGTATTGAAACTGGCTGAAGCAATTTTTGTCACGTGCCCTAGTTTGAGAAATTTTGGAAGCTTTGAATCCTACTCTCTTGGCCAACTTTTTTCGTCCTCTCCTCTTGGCTCAGCATGTTTGTGTGTATATATATATATATATATATATATATATATATATATATATATATATATATATATATATATATATATATATATATATATATATATATATATATATGAGTGTACTAGGGTTTTAGTCAAAAACAAAGGAAAAATATATTGCCTTGAATGCAAAAATAATCTTTTGTAAATATTGATAAAATCTTTCCAAAAATGGATGTTTATTCTCCTTAAAGCTTGTGCGCGAATTTTGTATCTTATAGAGTGTGATTTTGATGATTGGTAATTAAGATTAAATCAAATCTCTCCATAATTTCTTTAAATCTTTGATTTTCATCAATTTTTTAATGAATAAAAATTCACTAAAAATCAAATAATAATCAAAATTTCGTGGCATAACGGTTGGAGCTTCTAGATGACTTGAGTAACAAGATTGGGCCATAAAAAGTTGGGCCTCTTTGCAAAGAAATTCATTTTGAACCTTTTCTTTTCACATTTTCTCTCCAAAATAGTCCAACTTTGACAAGGCCTATCTCTCTCAATTTTTGAGGTATGGAGGAGTTCTAGGACTTTTTAGAAACCTTAAAGAGTCCTCTAACCAGTGTCTTTGGTCTCATATCAAAATTATTTTCCATGATCCTTGTGTGTCCTTTTGAAAAAAATGTCTTTTGGTTGACTTTTGAAAAGGACCTATAATGTTTCGGTCCATATCTCTCAAATGGAGCATTTTTAGACTTGGCATATGAGAGACAAATTTGTAGAGAATCCAATTTCCTTCAAGATGAGCTTTAGATGGAAATTTTCTGATGTTCCATGTGAGAGTTATGGCTGGTTAAAGTTCAGTTGACTTTCTCCCATACAAACCCTAATTTAGAAACTTTTTGAACTGTTGATTTTTTATCTTTCCTTGATGAACCATGATCAATACTTGATCAAATGGTGAATGATACTTCAATATTAGGATCTTGACAAAAAAATCAGGAGTTTTGACTTTACTTCGCCCACAGTTGACTTTTAGGTCAACCCAGTCGACTGTTGACTTTCTGAACATTTGAGTGATCAATCTTTTAAGCTGAGACTTGATACTTGCCATAGAGGTAATGTAAGATACTTTGAGCCATATGGGATGCCTTGGAGCCATTGATTCATTGATTTTCCTTTAAACAAACCAAACCCTAGTCTCTGAGCCTTGTATAGGAGAATGTTTTATGTATTGATTTGAATTTGAATAGGAGAAATAGTATGGGCAAATTTTGGGGTATGACACTTACCAGCAATTTTTTGTTGTTTTATTGATAACAGTTGAATATTTATAATAAACAGTTAAAAGGTTTTTGAAAACAGAAGAAGTGAAGATGGACAAAGGTCACATAGGTATCTAAAGAGTTTCACCGGGAATAATGCCCTTCAAATACCAGAAGAATGTTTTGAAAACAGGAAGGAGATTTTGTAAATACAGTTTTTGAAAACAAACTATGAAAAGAAAGAAGGTGTTGGGTCTTACACTCTAATAGAGGCCCAGTACTTTATAGTACTGGTTGACTGTTATGAAAACAGTTGAAAAAGATTAGAAATGATACAAGGTTTTGTTGTCTGAAAACCTGGATCGTTTGTTTAATTTAGGTTTGAAAACAGTTTTGAAAATTGACAAAAGTCAACTTAATTAGGGTTTAGACAAAGTCTATACCTAATTAAGACCTACATGATTAGGGTTTTATCACAAAAATATTTACAAGAGATTAGGTTTTGAAAATCAATAGAAAACTATATTTAAAGTATTTTAAAATACTTAAAAAAATATGTTATTTTAAACCTAAAAAATATATATAAAATAAATAATATTTTTGTGATTTTTTGGGTTATTCATAAAATAGATATGTTAAATGATAAGTGTGTGAAAAATCAAAAAGAAATGATTTAATTTGATTGGTTAATTTGTTGTGTGAAGTTGTAAAGAAAATGAAGAAGAAAAGTAGTAAAAAATTGGTTTTGGCCTCACCATGGTTTGAACCCACGCCCTTGTAATCAATTACTCAAAACAACACCACTGGGCCAACGCGCGCTTGGTGTCAAAGGAGTGACTCCATTGCAATACATGTGTTATTCAAATGCATAGAACAAAAGAAGAAATAAAATCAAAAGGTCTGGGGCGAGGGGGATTCGAACCCCAGACCTTGGGCACGCGCAACACACAAACTCTCTTTACCACTGGGCTATAACGATGTAGTCATTTATAAAACAACTTTCACTTAAAATAAAATAAACTCAGACCCTGGATTTGAATTTTTGCGCGCCACCACCATTGTCATCTTCAACCTCAAGCTTCCATGATTTTTGAAATTCTAACTCTCTCGTTTCTCAACCAAATTAGATGATATAACATGAATTTTTCTCTAAATTTCCTCAGGAATTCAGATATGCAACTAAAATTTATTTATATTAACTATAACTATCTAATTTTCCAGAAAACGCGAAGAACACATAAAATCTAATTTTAAAATTAAATGATGGATACGATGAGTAAATGAATGATGATAGAGGGTTTTTAATTCTCTGATGATGCTAAACAAACTGGTATCGAGATATATGAGAAAGAGTACTTGAATAAGTAGGTTAGAGTTTGAAAAAATACCTCTGAAAATGGAGGTCGTGAGGATGATGAGGAACACCTGGGCTTGTGTGAGTGATCCTAAAAGCTTCCTGGGGACTCAGTGATGCTAACTGAATACTTACTAAGACTTGAACCCCTCAGAATCGTCCAACCCGACTCCTTCAAATTGAGCTTCAAGTGAACATGGAGGTTGGTGAATTTGTAGTTACAGATGTGCTGCAGGCATCTGAATAGCTTCACTACACCTCTAGGAACATGTTGATGTGCTTGAATTGGTTTGACACCTTCTGAATTCTTCTACAGACCTCCAATTGCTTAAGCTCCAAAGTGAGAGTGACTATGGTGTTAATCCACTTACAGAAGTGATCCAGGTGCTTGGATCACCTCTAATGAACCCCTTTGAGATGTTAGAATGCTTACTTCTCAAAGAAGAGCTCTGGTTTGAAGAAATCGATTCTTCTTGCCAAAGAACTTTGAAAAACCATAAGCATGAGGGAGAGAAAGAGATAGCAAGAATTGGAGTTGCTTTGGTGTGAATTGTATGGAGGATAGTACTTATATTTATAGGCAAAGAGTTCTGTACAGATTGAGGGAGTGAGCTTGCTTAATGAGAGAGTTTTGGTTTCTTGGCCATGAAGAAATTCAAAGAATCTCCAAAATGCAATATTGACCAAACCTAGCTAGCTCCCTATCCATTGATTCTATCTGATATTGGGGAACATTTTTGATATGTAGAGGCTTTCTATTGGCTTAGGAGAAGATTCCAATTGATGAATCATTACTTACCATAAATTCTAAAAAGTAATGATTACATAATCACATGTTCTTGCTTTTGGGAATCTTCTTCAATTCTTATGCCATGGTGAAAATGAATGCATGGTATGCTTGCAGATGTGTTATGGGTCGTGTAGCATCCATTAGTGAAGCCATATGCACAAAATTGCAAAGTTCCAAATTGTACATGACCTATAATTTCACTTCATGAGGCCAACTTTGAACAAGCATAACTCCTAGCTCAAAATGAATTTGGAGAAGGTTGAGAACAATTTGGAAAGCCCTAAACATCTACTTAAATTCATTAGTTTGGGGTTTCTTCAGAATCATTTGGGAAATTTGTGAAAAATTGGCCTAAAGTTGGAAGAAAACTAGGTTAAAAACACTTAGAATTTTTCTAAGTTTTTATGACCTAAAACTTCAAAATTCACAAATCTCTTAAATGTTTGATTCCTTGAAAAAAGTTGTCTTGTAAGATGTTGTTTTATTTTTCAAGATCTACAACTTTCATTTTGGGAGATTTTTGAGTGTGTAAGCAAAATTTTGAGTTCCCAAAATACCCTCAAAAACCCTAATTCCTGACTTTTTGCTCCATGGTGAATTTTCTTGAATTTATTTTTCCAAATGACTTTAATAATCATATATTGATGATATTGATCTTAAAAAGTCATGTTTTGGCCAAAAATCCTAAAAGTCAAAGGTGATCTTGTATAGTTGACTTTTTCCAGATGAAGTGAAATCTTGGACTTTTGTGATGAATCAAACTCTCCTCCTCAAATGAATGATGTGAATGGATTATATTGAGGTAATAGAAGCTCTTGAGTCATGCTTTGAGTTTTGGATTCATGTCCTGATTAAAAGTCAACTATCTTGGTGAATTAGGTCAAAAACCCTAATTGTCGACCAGATGAAATTGATGACTGTAGACCTTGAATTGATGTGTAATGCCTTATGGATATCGTCATATGAACTAATTGAAGATGATTGAAGCCTTTGAGTGATGCCTTGGGGCTTTCTAGGGTTTCCCAAATTTGATCCTTGATTTTAGTCCTTGATGGGCTCAAAACCCTAGACTGGTGAAGTAAGCAAACCTGAGTCCAGGTGATGGGTGTCTAATCAATCATTGGTGAATAAAAATGAAGTTTTTGAGTCCTATGATTGTATTGGAGACTAATCCTTCTATTGATTGATCCTTTGCTTGAGCTCTTTTGTTCCTGAGCACCCTCGACTAAGTATCAGGGTAATAAATGACTGCTCTGAGCATTTGTTTTAACTTGATGAAAAGTTTGGTGGTGTGACATCTCAGGGGGTCAAAATTAGGGTATGACAGATGCCCCTATTTAAGTTTCTTTCAATTGGAGGGAGAGAAATTGATATCTCGATCTCTTCTGAGTTAAAGAGACTTAAATACCAAAAAGTGCCCGAATTTTGGGCGTCCTTGAGATGTTGCATTGATAAAGAAATCCCCGTGCGTGACTTGATCCTGTTGCCGCACTCTGTGGGGGATAGGGAGACAAACTCCTGTAGAAAATATGTTATGCGGATTCAGGTGCATGGATGGCAATGTAACATGCGCAATCCATCTTCTTTAACTAAGTGTCGATACTTAGAAAAAGGTAAGCAACCTCCCCTCGTTTCAGATGTCTGTATCACGGAACTGGTCTCAGTTGTGATAACCTCCCCTCGATCCGGATGTCCATATCGCGGAACTGGTCTCAGTTATAATGATGTAAACAACCTCCCCTCATTTCGGATGTCTGTATCGCGGAACTGGTCTCAGTTGTGATAACCTCCCCTCGATCCGGATGTCTGTATCGCGGAACTGGTCTCAGTTATAATGATGTAAACAACCTCCCCTCATTTCGGATGTCTGTATCTCGAAACTGGTCTCAGTTGTGATAACCTCCCCTCGATCCGGATGTTTGTATCGCGGAACTGGTCTCAATTATAATGATGTAAACAACCTCCCCTCGTTTCGAATGTCTGTATCTCGAAACTGGTCTCAGTTGTGATAACCTCCCCTCGATCCGGATGTCTGTATCGCGGAACTGGTCTCAGTTATAATGATGTAAACAACCTCCCCTCGTTTCGGATGTCTGTATCTCGAAACTGGTCTCAGTTGTGATAACCTCCCCTCGATCCAGATGTCTGTATCGCGGAACTGGTCTCAGTTATAATTTGGACAATATCTCAGATAAAGAGAAAATTTCCAAAGGTCTGTTCCCTCATCAAATCTCTCATTAGTGCTTTGTCGGAGAGATTATCTTTTGATGGTAACTAAGAAAGTTTATCATGCTTTCTTTCAACTCGGCATCTTCGAAGGAATACCATATGATCTTTCGTCCTTTTGAGGGGCTAATGACTTTTCTTGAAAGTGGATGATTTGTTTTCCGAAGGAGGACCATCTTTGGTTGATCCGCTGGGGATTTGTTAAAACATCTTCCAGGAAGAGAACTTGTCATTCGTCAACTCTGCCGGGGAATCAGAATTATTTGGAGAAAAACTCCGCTCGCTGTTTCCGTGAGGAATTCCAATGTAGAACAAACTTTCTTATTTGAAGAAGATTGTTGAGTATCGCTCTACAAGAGAATCTCGATTGGGGAATTTCCAACAGTGAACAAACTATTTTATTTGAAGAAGATCTCTATTGTCGACTTTGCTTGAGAGTGAACAAACTATCTCTTTGAGGGAGTTTACCATCTGTTGACTCGCTAGGGATTTCTCAAAGTGAACAAACTATTTTCCTTTGGAAGACCACCATTTGTTAACCTGCTTGGGGAGATCCTTGCGTACGAACCGTCATCATGAAGAAGAAAGTTCTTTCACGACTTGCAGGGGAAACTCGAGTATATGCCTCAGTGACTCGGGCACTAACATGATCAAAGCCTAACTAGACTATGCTAACTATGCAATTATGATGTGAAAAGTATGCATGAATATGATGATTATGAAATGTAAAGTGAATGTGAATAGAATTGTCGCGGATGTGAAATCCTGAGATACGACTTGAATCTTTGTTGATCAGAAGATGTCTTCTTCTTGCAGTCTGCACTCCGTTGGGGATAACTAGCTACCAGTTGCCCGCTGTTTTGAGTGATATGAATTGAAGTGAAGATCCGTTATCGGGAGATGTTCGCAAAGCGATCTCATGGGGAAATTTTGGTTCCCGGAGTCTCAACCGTTCTCGGAGCAACTGTTTGCATTCTTCCTATTGTATGGTAAACCTTAGAAAGAAATTTCACCTTTATCTTGCAAGTAAATTCATTTTATTTTATGAAAACGTTTTGTTTCAAGAAAATGACTGTTTAAACTTAAAACGCATTTTAAGAAACTGAATAAGACTTGATTGCAAAGAAAAGGCACAAGGCTCGAATTATTATTTATGGAATGGTAATCAACCAAATGCTTGATCCCATGGAGTATTTACAAAGTTGGAAATTGGTAATTTTCGGGAAAAGGGCTACGATGAAACGCGACGACCATTATCTTTCCCTTCCACTCTGAGTTGCGCTGTATTCGTGCTTCGTAGAAGATGACCTACTGATGATGAATACTCCGCTATGGATTTTCGAATGATCAAGTGTGTCCTGAACACAGTTACTTGCCATATATCCCTAACTTTTGCGTAGACTGCCCCTTTTGGGTTTTAAGTCTACCGGGATTGATTATTATATATATATATATATATATATATTTTGTATCTAACTTTTTCCTGAATCGCCCTTTCGGGTTTTCGATTCACCGAGACGCTCTTTTTTGCCTAAGTCGCTCTTTGCGAGTTTTCAACTTAGCAAGCTGTTCTTTTATTTATTTAGGCGAAGTATTTCTTGACTGCATCGACGTTCACAGGACGGGTGAATTCTTCTCCATCCATAGTCGTGAGTATTAAGGCTCCTCCTGAGAAAGCTCTCTTGACCACGTATGGGCCGTCATAATTGGGAGTCCATTTTCCTCTCGAATCTGTGAGAAAAGATTGAATCTTTTTTAGTACAAGGTCGCCTTCTTTGATTGTGCGAGGTCTAACCTTTTTGTCGAAAGCTTTCTTCATTCTTTGTTGATATAGTTGTCCATGGCATAAAGCTGTCATGCGCTTTTCTTCGATTAAGTTCAACTCATCGAATCTGTTTTGACACCACTCGGCTTCTGTTAGTTTTGCCTCCATCAAGACTCTCATTGATGGGATCTCAACCTCTATGGGTAGGACTGCCTCCATGCCATATACAAGGGAGAAAGGAGTTGCTCCAGTCAAAGTACGTACAGATGTACGGTAACCATGAAGAGCAAACGGGAGCATTTCATGCCAATCTTTGTAAGTGATGACCATTTTCTGAATGATTTTCTTGATATTTTTGTTAGCTGCTTCTACAGCTCCATTCATCTTTGGCCTGTAAGGAGATGAGTTGTGACGTTCAATCTTGAATTCTTCACAAAGCTCCTTCATCATTTTGTTATTCAAATTTGACCCATTGTCAGTGATTATCCTGCTAGGAATTCCGTAGCGACAGATGATGTGATTCTTGATAAACCTGACGACAACTTGTCTTATGACGTTTGCATACGAAGCTGCTTCGACCCACTTGGTGAAATAGTCTATGGCTACCAAGATGAAGCGATGTCCGTTGGACACTTTTAGCTCGATCATTCCAATCATGTCGATTCCCCACATGGAGAAAGGCCAAGGGGAAGAGAGTATGTTGAGAAGAGATGGTGGCACATGAATTCTATCGACATAGATCTGACATTTGTGACACCTTTTTGCATACTGGTAGCAATCTGACTCCATCGTCAGCCAATAATATCCTGCTCTCAGTATTTTCCTTGTCATGGTGTGTCCATTGGTGTGAGTACCAAAGGAACCTTCATGTATTTCTCTCATGAGTATTTATGCTTCTTTTCTGTCAACGCACCTGAGAAGAACCATGTCGAAATTTCCCTTGTACAGAACATCTTCATTCAGGAAGAATCTGCCAGCTAACTTTCTCAAAGTCTTTCTATCTTTCTTTGATGCCCCAAGAGGGTACTCTTGCCTTTGAAGAAAGTTCTTGATGTCGTGATACCACGGTTTGTCGTCAATGATTGCTTCTACTGTGAAAACATGAGCGGGCCTATCCAGGCGCATAACATCGATTCGAGGAATGTCATTCCAATGATTTATCCTAATCATGGAAGAGAGTGTGGCTAATGCATCAGCCAAGTTATTTTCTTCACGAGGAATGTGATGAAAATCTACCCTGTCGAAGAATGGTAACAATCTTCTCGCGTAGTCTTTGTAAGGAATTAGCCCTGGTTGGCGTGTTTCCCATTCTCCTTTGATTTGATTGATGACCAAAGCAGAATCTCCGTGTACATCCAAGTGTTTGATTCTTAGATCCACGGCTTCTTCGAGACCCATGTTGCAAGCTTCATATTCGGCCTCATTGTTTGTGCATTTGAAAGTTAATCTGGCGGTAAGTGGAATATGGGTACCTCGAGGGGTAACAATGATTGCCCCAATTCCTCGTCCATAAGCATTGACAGCTCCGTCAAAGGTTAAGCCCCATTGGGATCCTATCTCAGGTCCTTCATCTGGTAGTGGCTCGTCGTAATCTTTCATCTTGAGGTACATGACGTCCTCGTCCGGAAAGTCAAAATTGGTTGATTCATGACCATTGAGTGGGTGGTGAGCCAGGTGCTCAGCTAGAATGCCTCCTTTCACGGCTTTTTGAGCGTGATACTCAATGTCATATTCTGATAACAACATCTGCCAACGGGAAATTCTCCCAGTTAAGGCAAGCTTCTCAAAGATGTACTTGATTGGATCCATGTCGGAGATCAAACAAGTAATATGTCGAATCATGTACTAGCGGAGAAGCTTGGCAGCCCAGGCTAAAGCACAACAGGTCTTCTCGAGCATGGAGTAACGTGATTCACAGTCAGTGAGTTTCTTGCTCAGGTAGTAGATGGCATGCTCTTTTCTCTTTGTCTCGTCTTGCTGTCCAAGGACATATCCCATGGAATCTTCTAAGACGGTCAGGTACATTATCAAAGGTCTTCCTTCCACTGGAGGAGACAAGATGGGTGGTTCGAGCAAATATTCCTTAATGCTGTCGAACGCTTTCTGACAATCGTCTGTCCAGACGCAACTTTGATTTTTCCGTAGAAGTTTGAAAATTGGAGCACAAGTTGCTGTCATGAGATATATGAATCTCGAGATGTAATTCAAACATCCAAGAAATCCTCTAACTTGTTTCTCGGTTCTGGGTGAAGGCATTTCTTGAATTGCCTTGACTTTGTCTGGATCCACTTCAATTCCTCGTTTGCTGACGATAAAACCAAGGAGTTTTCCTGAGTAGACACCAAAGGTACACTTGTTGGGATTCAGGCGAAGCTGAAACTTCCGTAAGCGTTGAAATAAATTTGTCAGATTTTGTATGTGATCTTCCTCATTTTCTGATTTGGCAATCATGTCATCCACATAGACTTCCACTTCCTTATGCATCATAGCGTGGAAAAGTGTAGTCATGGCTCTTTGATATGTTGCCCCTGCGTTCTTTTAGTCCAAAAGGCATAACTCGGTAGCAGAACGTTCCCCAGGGGGTGATGAAAGCTGTTTTCTCCATGTCTTCAGGCGCCATCTTGATTTGGTTGTATCCTGAAAATCCGTCCATGAATGAGAAAACTTTGGATTTTGCTGTACCGTCAACCAACATGTCAATATGTGGTAACAGAAAGTCATCCTTAGGGCTAGCTTTGTTCAAATCTGTATAGTCGACGCACATGCGGACTTTTTCGTCTTTCTTAGGAACGGGAACAATGTCAGCTAACCACTGAGGGTATTCTGAAGTGACGAGGAAACCAGCGTTGATTTGCTTTTGAACTTCCTCTTTGATTTTCATAGCCATTTTCGGATGAGTTCTTCTTAATTTTTGCTTGACCGGAGGGAATTCTGGTTTCAATGGCAAATGATGCTCCACTATACTGGTATCCAACCCTGGCATATCCTGATAGGACCAAGCGAAGACATCCGAGAATTCTTTGAGTAGCCGTACCAAACTCTCTCTGATCTCTGAACTGAGCGAAGCTCCAATCTTAACCTCTTTTCTGTTTCCATCGGAACCAAGGTTAATGATCTCTAGAGGCTCATTGCATGGCCAAATGGCCTCTTCCCTTTGTTGAAGTAACCGTGAAATTTCCTTTGATATTTCTTCGTCCTCTTCTTCCTTTGCCTCGAATACAGGAAATCCAAAGCTTGGAGAAGTCATACGGTCGCACGTTTCAACGGGGTGTTTTATGATTAATCTGCATATGTGTGATGAATTTTATTTAGACAACGAGGGAAGACTCGGTGTATGCAGTTAATGGAATATTTTGATATTTTTTAAGGGTGTTTTTTAGGATTACCAATTTCCGAAAAAAGAAAAGGGAAAAACTAACGAAGGAACAAAATGACATTTTTATTTATTGACAGTCACTTCTTGAAACAAATACCCTATAAAACAAAACTCTATTGCTTTGGGCGAAGCAAAGAGGGACATTTTCCTAAGAAATAGTAAAATGCAAAGCCCTATGAAACATCTCTTCACCCTGGGCTATGGTGAGAGGATAAAATAACGGTGAAAGTTCCTACTTAGGAGTGCGAACAACAGTCGGAACTTCAACAGTTGTCCAATAGTGGCGAACCCCATTGTGCACTAGGTAATCTGGCACCTTAGGCTTAAGTTGGCTTATGGTAGGTCTTGATTTACCAACCACTGTCTTTGCAACACTCATACGATCTTCTTCTACTTCAGCAGACTGAGCAGTGTGAGCATACCCATTTCCAAGTGGAGTATGTCGGACTTTCTTTTGAGGAAACTTCCAATCTTCTGAATGGAGAGACTCGTTGTCGGAGACACTTTCGAGATCATCCTCTTCTGTATTTTGGTCTTGCTCTTCTCCCAAAATAGCATTGACTAGGTATGTAAACTCTAGATCCGTAGCCTCGGAAGGTGACTTGGGGATATAATCCTCAATGATGACTTCACCAGTCAATGATGATGAATAGCAAGGGTTATATATCTCTTTTGGTTGAGTGAGGTACTCGTAATCAATGTTCCATCCAGTCGGAACAATGTCTTCAAGAGAGATTTTTGAACTTTCAGGAGCGGAGTATTTCACCATGTAGTCGAATTTTCCGCTTGGTTCTCTTAATGTATCCCAAGTTTCTTCAGGGATAGGAGGAACTTCTTCTGATGAACCATGACTTCTGGTGGTGAAGCTGTTAGTAACTTCATCACTGCTTGGCTGAGTCTTACTTTCAGATCCTTTAGCTGGATAACAGCAAGGTGAATCAGACTCTGATAGGGAGATGTATCCTACCTCGAGAAGGTAGGACATACATTCCACTTCAAAATTCTCATCGGTGTTTTCCGTACCGATGGTATTGACTGTTTGTTGAACAGGTTGAAGAAAACCTCCACTGCGGAAAGTTTCTTGAATTGGGAGAACTACCTCAATCCCTGGAATAGCTTTTGATGATGTTGGAAAGAAACCAACTCCTGTTCTGTTCTTGTTGTTGGTAGGAATATAATTGTGCCCCCAACCATTGGTAGTGCCATCCTTCACAACTTGGATTGCATCTTTGTAGGAAGAAATAGACGCTGCTTTCTCCTTTCCTTTTTCCTTATCCAAGGAAAGTGCTTGAAATTTAGTTCCAGCGACTTCTTTTGGTTCTATGTCGGAGAATGATGACAGGTTGCTGACGATCAAAGCTCGTTCTCCACATACGGTTACCAATTTGTCATTGCTTATGAACTTCAGTTTCTGATGAAGTGTTGAAGTAATTGCCCCAGCCTCATGAATCCATGGGCGACCTAACAAACAACTGTATTGTGTCGGGATATCCATAACTTGGAAAGTGATTTTGAACGTTTGAGGTCCAATAGTTATGGGAAGATCTACTTCTCCAAAAACTGACTTCCTTGATCCATCAAATGCTTTGACGATGACGTGACTGTCCCTTAGCGGGTAATCTTTGAAGGATAATCTTAACAATGTTGATTTGGGCATGATGTTGAGAGAGGATCCATTGTCTATTAGGACTCTTGTGAGGACATCACCCATGCAGCTAACTGAGATATGAAGTGGAAGGTTATGGTCCACTCCTTCTTCAGGAAGATCTTCGTCACAGAAACTCAGGTTAGTTCCTGCGGAGATATTGGCAATGATACTGTTGAATTGTCCTACAGTAACACTTGGTTCTATAAAAGCTTGTTCCAAAACTTTCTGTAGAGCTTCCCTATGAGCTTCAGAACTCAATAGCAGGGAAAGAACAGATATCCTAGACGGAGTATGTAGCAGCTGGTCTACAATGTTGTATTCACTCCTCTGGATTAATTTCAAGATCTCATCATTTTCTTTCGCTTGAACAACATTGGTCGGATGATTGTCTTGCCTATGTGGTGCTTCTTCAGAAGGCTTTCCACATTTTCTGTTGTTCTGTTGAAGACTCGTCCACTTCTGGTGACTCGACTAACATCAGCAATGTTGACAACAGACGGTAATGGTATTTCCTTACCATTTTCAATGAATGTAGCTTTGTACTTGTATGGTATAGCCTTTCCGGACTCATACGGTACAGGACCTGGTAAGTAGATGACTAATGGAGAAATTGTTGTCTTCCTGCTGTCATACTTGACTTGCGTTGGTTCAACTTGATTAATTTGAGGAGATACAGTAAAGACTTCGTCATCTTCTCTGTTGGCAAGAACTGTAATGGTATTATCATCTATCAGTTTCTGAATGTCGTTGCGAACGCGCAAACATCCTCGTGAATTTCTTCGACAAATTCTGCATCTACTGTAAGGATGGAAATCCGTTCCAAAGTAGGCAAGTCCATTTAAAGTCTTATGGAACCTGACTACCGATGCTTCTAGATCTTCAACTTTGTAGATTTTGTATTCTCCTGGACATCCTTGAACCATGTTGATGTCGCATTCAGTTTTGACTCGAATGTGTTGAATCAATCCTAAGTCCATTTGTTCTTGTAATGCAGCTTGAACTACAGCACATCCTTGATTATTATTTGGACAAATTTCACATGTGAAGTAGTTGTGAGGTGGTACATGACCATACCCATCTTGTCTAGCGTGCATCTTGTCGAGATTTTCCCCTATCTGACGAATGTCGTAGATTTGAATAACGTTGGGGTGCTGATCTATCAGATTCACTGAAGCTTCTTTGTGCTGTGGCAAAGGATTTGCCTGGACATTAAGATTAGTATCTTTGAAGGATAGCATTCCGCTCTTCACTAATCTTTGAACGTCGATCTTGAAATTGAGACTTCTCTCAATGTTGTGACCTGGTGCCCCCTAATGGTAGGGACAAGATTGGTCAGCCTTGAACCAGTGTGATGATTCATTCGCAGGATTTGGAGGGCTCGTTGTCTGAATGAGTCCTTTTGCCAGTAGTGTTGGAAATAATTCCGCATAAGGCATTGGCACGGGGTCAAAGGGAGGATACCTGTGTGCCCGATTGTTGTTGAAATTTGGAGGTCGAACCTGCTGCTGAGGTTGCTGCGACCCTTGTTGAAACGGTTGTTGAGAAACCTGAGGTTGATAAGCTGGCGCTGAGTTAACAACCGGAGTTATTGTTGCAACCTGAGGTTGAAACCTCTTTCTGGTTTTGTGCAAGACATTGCTGACATCTTGATCCTTTTTCTTCTGGAAAGAACTTCCATACTTTCTAGGACCAATAGAAGATTCTGATTCTTTGTTCAAGCGTCCTTCTCGAACCGCTTCTTCTAAACGCACACCCATGTTTACCATCTCTGTAAAATCACTTGGTGCACTTGCAACCATTCGTCCATAGTAAAATGGACTCAAAGTCTTGAGATAGATTTTTGTCATTTCTTTCTCTTCAAGTGGTGGACAAATTTGAGCAGCAACTTCATGCCATATCTGAGTGTATTCTTTGAAGCTTTCTCTATCCTTTTGAGTCATGGCCCGAAGTTGATCTCTGTCGGGATCCATATCCAGATTGTACTTATACTGTTTGACGAAGGCCTCTCCGAGGTCTCAAAAAGTACGAATCTCTAAACTGTCCAAGTTCATGTACCATTTGAGTGCAGCACCAGTCCGGCTGTCTTGAAAATAATGAATGAGAAATTGTTGATTATCAGTCTGAGTTGACATCCTTCGAGCGTACATCACGAGGTGACTTTGTGGGCATGAATTCCCTTTGTACTTCTCGAACTCTGGTACTTTGAATTTGTGAGGAATCTTAAGTTCCTTCTGCATTCGCAGAAACTGTTCCTGGAACTCGTCCAATCTTTCATACACGCCAGCGTCCCCACTTGGAGCGTGATGATATACTTGTCCACCTGGTGGAGGAAAAGTATGCACAAATGGTCGTGGAGAAGCCATGACAGCAGATCTTGGGATCTCAGCGTTCTGTTGTGTGAAACCCATTGTCGTTGCTCTTGGAACTTCAATTTCCAGAGGTCTGTAACCCTCTGGTGGATGCATATCCATTGTAGCTCTTGGAACTTCAGAAACTGGGGGTATGTACCCGTCTGGAATAAAGTTATACGGCATGCCCCAAGGTCGGTTGGGCGGCATGGTATATTGAGGAATAGGAGTAGAAACAATCTCGGAAACCACAGTCCTTTGTGGTTCTTCTGGCGTTGGTTGATTCTGCGCAACCACCAGGGCTTCTACCATACTATTGAGCCTTTCAACAGCATCCTTGAGAGTAATAACCTCTTCTCTAAGTTCTCCATTCTCTTGTTCAAAGTATTCCATTCTTTTCTTGCGACTTGAACGAGTGTTGTATGAATGAGACAGCTTGAATGCCTTTGTTCACCTCCTTCTCCTCCTCTCTTTCTGGAGAAAGGAAAGTGACGATTAGATCCGCGACAATTCTCGTATCAGTGCGTACGACTAAAGCGATGCATGATGTGCAATTAAGTTAATATTTTTCAAGGAAACACCATAATTACGTTTATGAAACATCAAACTTTTATTAATTAAGCGAAAACGCCGTTTTTTTACACATTTTGAAAAAGGGAAATACAATGAAACAGAGAGAAAGGACTCTAAGACTTTGACAAAGAGCCGACTTCACGTTCTAACATCTTCTTCTGTTTCTTGAGCTGAGCGTTCTCTGAGGTGAGCTGATCGATGATCCAGGAAGCAGGAGGGATATGATGAGAAAGTGACGATTGTGTCACTTGTCGATTGAGTACTTCAAGTAACTCATCCTTCCTTCTTAGGATGTTTTGAATCTCAACACTTTCCGTGTTGACGATTCGATACTTGTTTCTCCAAGCATTCCTTTCTTGGCATACCTTGTTTAATGCTTCTTGCGGTTTTTCAACATCGGTGGAGAAAAGGAATATTGGTTCCCTTAGGGGAATAGGTTCTTGATGTTGATATGGCATCTTGAGCTTGAATGCTCTGACGCGTACTCATTAAAGGTAGGGATCCAGGGAGATGCAAAGATGTTTTCCTAACAACCTTCTCCCTTTTGTGTGAACAAGACGCCAGACTTGGATAATTTCCTTCTTCAACATGTTACCATGATCGTCGATGTTCTTGAAGAACAGACCCTCCAATTGAATACTACTTGGTATGTTTTCCATGGGATAGCCGTATTGACGACGGGCTAAAGCTGGATTATAACTGATTCCTCCCTTAGTTCCTATAAGGGGTATGTTGGGATAACTTCCACAACTGAAGATGATCTTGGTTTCGTCGTTGTCAGGACTACACCAATCAATGTCCGAGTGAGTGAGGGACATGATTTTCTGTGACCAGTAAAGGCCATCCCTCATATTCCAGAAAGTGCTAGACTTTGGTAGGTGCGAGACGAACCATTCGTATAACAATGGTACGCAGCATGTGATTAATCCTCCTCACTGCAGGTTTCTTGAATGCACAGAGTGATAAGCATCCGCAAGCAAGGTAGGAACTAGATTTCCAATCAGGAAGATCTTAATTGCGTTGATGTCAACGAAATCGTTAATGTTAGGGAACAAGAACAATCCGTAGATAAGCAAAGCCGAAACTTCCTCAAAAGCACTCATATCTTGGATGCTGATGAAGTACCGAGCTTGATCAAACAGGAGCTTGGAGGGTAATCCTTGAATTCCTCCTTTACTCACCATATGAGTTCTGATGTCGACTACGTTCAAAGGAGTAGTTGTTGCAATGATAATGTCGTCAGGATTCTTTTCCAAACCGGAGTACGGATCTTGCGCGTACACGGGTATTCCAATCAGACGAGAGTACTCCTCTAATGTAGGCATGAGTTAATAATCTGGAAAGGTGAAGCAGTGATACGTTGGATCGTAAAACTGTACCAAAGTGGGAAGGATCCCATCCAGAATGTTAGTGCTGAGAAGAGGCAAAAGTTTTCCATACTTCTCCTTGAAAGCCTGGGGGTTGACCACCAGTTTTCTGAGCTTTTCCAATTCCTCTATCTTAGGAATCTTGAAGGTGTATTTCCTAGCTCTCTTTCTTCCGTAATCCATGGTATAGATCCTTAATTCCTTTCTCCATTTCTCTCTTTCTATGAAGTTCAAAACGTTCGTTATTTAGTTTCCTTGAAAAACGACTCGAAAAAGACTCTTTTGTTTTTAGTTATTATGATGAATGCATGAATGTATGAATGCACACACAAGAGTTTTTAAACAAACATGGCGTAGAAGGGTATAGTGGTCATGGAGTCACAACGCAAACCTCGCCCCAGGGTAAACTATGGATAAGGATTTTTGTACCTGTAGAACGGGTTCTAGGGATCTCAGAGTTTTTGCTCAACCTTAAAGATACGTTGACTGGTATCTATAAGAGAGTTTTCTCTGAGTGTAGTATTTGCGTGACAATTACTTTCGTAATCACCGCTCTACGTCCTAAAAAGGCTTTAAGTGGGGTTAATGTGTTTCTAGGTCCTCCTGGTACAAATCAGTCCCGGAATGCATTGGCGCAGTTAATCACAACCAGCTAGGCAAATCCCAAGAGTAGATTTGGGAACCAAGATTAGAGGGCCTTCACCGAGAAGACATCCTCCATCCTATCTTATGTTGCACTCAAATCCGGGTATAGGATTTCTCACCATAAGGGGGAATCAAGCCCTTTCCCGATACAGAACATATAAATATAAACAAGTATATATGCAGCAAACACATGAAATGACACAGAGGTTAGGCAGGACCTCTCTTGTTTGAGGGGGAATTTGGCATCCCTAATTCCTCATTGGGGCTGGACCAGCACAGGTCAACCATTGGTTTGGATGAAAAACCAAGGTTTTTAACACTTATATCCCCAGCAGAGTCACCATTTTTCTGTGGTGGTCGTTTTCTTTACCTCCCGGTTTCACTTGGGAGGACGGCACGCAAGACCCTTCACGCGAAATTTGGAAGGAGAATGCGCTTGGGGCGGGATGAATTTTGTTTCAATTCTTCCTACGATATCACACGAACTTTTTAATTATCCTAACGAGTAGGAAAGGGGAAAAAGATCTCAAATAAACCCTAGGAGTTTGCTAAGTGTGGGGATTCACCTAGACTAGAAATTATGGAGTCCGGGAGGTCGGTTATACATAGGGAAGAGTTTAAGCATCCTACATATTCGTAGTACTCTACGGGAACCTTCTCTGTGTCTATGTGTTTGTGTTTGTTGCTGATGATTGGGAAAGTTTCTCCTTTGTGTTAAGAGAAGGAATTTTGAATTTGATTTTGAAAAGGCAGACAGACAAACTGTTTTTGGTATTTTGTTAGCTCGCTGAGATTCCTTGTGAACCTCATGCCTACATATCCCTAATGGAAGTCAGAGCTTAATGTAGTTCGGGTAACTAATTAGGCATTGCTTGAAGCTCAAGGTTGAAGCTTTAAATTAAATCTCTGTTTACAATAAAGAGACATGAAATCATCTTTACAGAGAGGTATTTCTACTATTCCACCACAAACATTTTTAAAGTGACAGAAAAGCTAAAAAATGTTTCATTATGAGGGGGAGCCTACTTGGTTGATCAAGTATGACAGCCAACATGCCTCTTGAATGAAAGATTCTCAACCAAATTAGGGAAAGTTGTACAAGTCTGGGTTGTGTGCCAGAGCAATGCCTTTCACGAGTCCTAAATGGGAGAATGTTTGAAATGATTGTTTGTTTGAAATGATTGTTTGAAATGATTGTTTGTTTATGGTGAGATAGGAGAAATACCTACCTATGAAGATGAGCTATGTCTATCTATTGTTTGAAAGATTTGATTTTTAGCTGGCTTGTATGAGGCCCAAGATTGAGGCTTTTGATTGATTTATTGACTCTGGGAGATAACTCCACTGGGGATGGATTTAAACTAAAGAGTTTTTGTGTTCTGTACAAAGCCCAGAATTGAGGCTGACTCTAGCTAGAGAGTATTTATTTGATGGATTTTATTTGGTGTTCTGTACAAAGCCCAGAATTGTGGCTGACTCTACTTAGGGAGACTCTATTTTGTGCCTTGTATGAAGCCCAAGGTTGTGGTTGACTCTTAACTGGGGAAGTCATTATTTCATGCCTTGTATGAGGTTCAAGGTTGAGGCTGACTCTTTGGGGAGTTTTACTCTGTTGGAGGATTTATCTATTAAAATACTGATTTTTTGGAGGCTAACCCTTTCCAGGGATTTTGAATGATAGCAGAAATATTATCTAATTGATACTTCTTGTTTAAAGCCCAAGATTAAGGCTGACAGTGACCAAGCACTACGCCGTACAAGGGCTTTCACAGCGCTTTTTTTGGCCTTTAACAGCGCTTTAAAGCGCTGCCAAAGCCAGCGCTGGCGTAGGCTACGAAAGCGCTTTTAAAAGCGCTCTGGTAGACCCCCCCTTTAAGAGCGCTTTCCTGGAAAAAGCGCTCTTGTAGGACCCCCTATAAGAGCGCTTTCCTGGAAAAAGCGCTCTGGTAGACCCCCCTTTAAGAGCGCTTCTTAGTAAAAGCGCTGGCAAAGACCAGTAAAAAAGCAAAAAAAATTAAAAAATTACGCAGCATACAAAAGCGCTTTTGGAAAAGCGCTCTGGTAGGCCCCCCTATGAGAGCGCTTTTTCCAGAAAAAGCGCTCTCATAGGGGGGCCTACCAGAGCGCTTTCCCAAAAGCGCTTTTGTATGCTGCGTAATTTTTTAATTTTTTTTGCTTTTTTACTGGTCTTTGCCAGCGCTTTTACTAAGAAGCGCTCTAGTATGTGGACCTTTAAGAGCGCTTTTTAGAAGCGCTGTAGTTGCTAAATGAGGTATTTTTATGTGCAGCCTATAATTTAATCCTCCCAGTCGACCTGTAATGTTTTCGACCTGTAATATTTTCGACCTGTAATATATTTTCGACCTGTAATATATTTTCGACTATATTATTTCAGCCATCAGTAAGACAATATATATACTAATATATACCATTATAATATCCAAAATTATATATATACATCATTACAAAATTATATATATACATCATTACAAAATCAACAATATTATAGTTCAAATCTGCATGAAAAATAGCTTAATATAAAATTGACACAATTCCTCTTTGATTTCTTCTAACTTTAGCTTCGAGTACCCAGCAGCACGGAATTCGTCAAGGTACTATAAAACAAAAACATAATATGAATAATATATTTAGGTAAATGTAATAAATTATATGAAATTATCTTAAGTTATAACTTTATACCGTGGGAGGAATCTCTAATTGATTCGCCTGAATGATTTCTTTCATAAACCTCAATACAAAGTATCCGCAGTCTGAACTGTTACGCTGTAGCGGACACTACATAGAAAAACAAATAAGATTCTATATAAGTTGTCTTGTTTTACCAAGTAGCATAAATATTATAAGCAAATTTGTGAAAAGTAATGTACCTGCACTTCGATCCAGGTGATGTTGTTTGATTTAGTCCGGGATACCTGTGCGTCCCGTTGACTACGGAATACTTGTATTGATCTAATTAACAAATATATAAAAGCATATGTTTAGATCAATCCCACAAATAAGTAAATATATAAATATACACGAATATATATTTAGAACGATCCCACTTACAAATCAACGATTTCCTTCATGGCCGGATAATTGGTCCATTCACCCTTTACCGAATTCAGATAATACACGACTTCCCTTATCGGGTTGATAGCAAGCAGCAACCAGTGTGCTCTATAAATTAAAACAATAGGTTATATGAAAATATTGCTATACACTAAAGAAACAGAGATTAGATGAATAAAGAATGAGAAACTAACCCTACTGGTCGGGTATTATACGCCCAAAGATGCAGACATTCTGTATTGCCGGTGGACATGAATCTATCGACTAAGCGCTGTCTAACAGATTCCGGATCCGAAACAATTTCCATTCCGCTGCAATGGGCGGAAGACACGAACCGGAATCTGTTAGACAATGCAGTCCCGCGCAACACTCTGTCATACAACAACCTTAAATAAAAACATAATAAACATTAGATTCTTTTCATTGAAAAGTGTAAATAAATTATATTGTGGGACTAATTAAATAATATATCGGATGAGTGAATATTACCGGATGTATGAATGCATATTACTGACGCCTAGTTGATCTTGGTTAAAAATCTCTTGCAAGTCATCAATTGTAATATGTGACTTGAACTCAATACCGAAGACACTTTCATCCATATCGATTTCCCGTAAAGCACCATCCTTCATATCGGACATATCAACCATTGTTGCGAGTGTCGCCCGGTATCGAGGCACAAAAGCACCGCCTTTTCTTGCCGCTTGCTTCGGAGGACCACTGGGTGGTACACTACGAACCTGCTGCGTCACTTGTTGTGACTCCCGAGCGGATGCCTAAAAATCATATAAGTTAGGTAAAATATAAAATCATGCATATTTTGATTCAGATTATATATTAACACTTTAAATGTACCTCTTTTAGCGATGCAACAGACTCCTCCTCCTGTAAAATCCCTTTACCCTTAATTGCGGGTTTTATAGGAGCAGTCTAAAAATAAAATGTAAAACATAATTAATAAACGGTTTAGAATTGACATTCGAAAACTAAATGATTCATAATCGTTTTCAATTTACCTCATCACTAATGGTAATGAGCTCCGAGGGCCATGCAACAAACGATCCTATTGCATCTCGCAGCAATGTCGTCTCTGAGACCATGTCAGGTACCGGTAGAATCGCATCACGATCTAATACAACATCCACCGATACTTTCAGGTGTCCATCCGGGAGCGGTCTGTGGTGAAGTAAATCTCCCGAAGTGTTGTGCACTTTTCCCTTGCCAACTAGTCGATAATTCGGTTCCGATAAGTATAGTTGGCAAGATGAAATGCCCTAAACCAAAAGTAAATATAAAGTCATTATCATTAATAAAATAGAACAATTTAAAAGGAAAAAAAATTATAATTACCTCGGGAAATTTCCTTTGATAGTTGATACTAGCCTTATCACTAGTTTCTTTCACCGATGAAGTGTTGCACTTTTCTCTCATATACACTTCTTTATCTCTTTGCAATTCAGAGACTTGTGCTTGCAATTCCGCCAACTTTTGCAACACTTCTTCATTTGAAGGATTTCTTCTCCTAGGACTCTTGTAAAAAGAGGTTGGAGTCACACCATGACCCTTACCCCTCACCCGACCGGGATACTCGGGAGCATCTAGTACTCTACTAAGTACGCTCTCCTCACCGGTGGATGCCGATTGCGACAAGGTCTCCTGTAATTCATTTACATTTAAATAATTATTAGTGGAGATAAAAAGTCATTTATATATTAAAAAACATTTGATTTAATTAAAGACACAGTATTATACTTACACATTCAGTATAAACTCTCTGAACATCGGGATCGACAGCGTGATTCTTGCCCACACGAGCTTCCTTCCACAACACATGTACAGGAAGTGAAGCTTCCTCACTTTTACTCTCCTCCAACTATGCATTGACACAAACGATAAAATCGTCAATTAAAACATGCACATGTAGACAATTAATTAAATCGAATTTCTATTTACTTACAATTTTATCCTCTAAGCGTGCATATCCCAAACGCCCTTTTTTGTATGGATACGCGGGTTTGGATGCTCTCTCCCTATTCGTGGCACTCTTTTTCTGAAAAGCTTCATCTCTTTGCTTTACAAACTCAGCCCAATCTGCTTCATCAATGAAGGTCGCATACTTTGTTGGCCGTCCCGGTGCATCTTTAAGAAATTTTCCATCTTTATCCTTAAGATAGGTGTTTGTCAAAAAACTTTTCCACCCTCTATATCTCTTGCCGGCCAAACTAAGTATGTAGCTTTTACGTTCATCTGGTATCTCAAAAGTCCTCTGCAAAAAAACGTACGCATAGTGTGTTAGTATAAATAATTTAAACAATTTATCGTCAAGATAATAACAACAATTAACCATATATGATATATACCTGAAGCTCTTCCCAAATCGCTTGTTTTTTCTCCTCCAATTCTAAATTTTTCGTTTTCGATTTCCAGGTAGCTATGGAGACCGGAATATGCATACGGACAAGTGTACCAATATAACTTGTCAACTTTGCAGAATTAGGACCAATTGGTTGTTTATCAGAATTCCATTCCAATCGGTATACTAATCCTTGGTCTCTATGTCGTATGATACTCCTCATAATAGTGATGCCTCGTGCAACCTCTTTTGCTTCAGTATCAGGTGGAGCATTTGTATCCGAAGCAACTCTTTCTTGTGAGTTTTCTTGTAAGTTTTCAGGTGGGTTTTCAGGTGGAGCATCTCTATCTGAAGCCATTGAACCTGTATCAAACAAACTAAAGCACATTAGTACACTATTAATAAGCTAACAATCTATACAAGTCAAATGGAAGTCAAACCATGCATGTACAAGTAAATCGGAAACGAAATCGGTACAAATCAAAATAAGCGTAAAAAAGAAAGTTATCGGAATTGAACGAAATTTACATGGCTATGGTAAAACGTCGCCACGGACTCAAAAACAAAGTCGGTTTTCCGAAATTCAGACCCTAAGCCCGACTTTTGATTACGGGCAGAAGCAAAACCGATAAAAAAATAGTCCCGAAATGTAAAGATAAGTGCATGAGCAGCTCCGGAATCGTCAAAATAGTATAGTTACATGTAAAGAAGTCAACAAGCGGATACATGGTTCAAAAGTTATGTACAAAACGAGAATATGCACCAAATTGAATAAAACAAATTAGTCGGACTATGTATACTATTACCTTTATCACTAACGTCTCTTTCTTTTCTTGGTAGGTTTGTGTACTACGCGTCTCTTAACAATGCGGACGGTTGGATTGATCCAAATACCCTCATTATGATCATTTCTAATACAAGATTCATTCTCATTTTGATCGTTTCTTGTACAAGATTCAATGCCAACACCAATATCACCTTGATCTTCAATTTTTTCATCAACTATTTTGTTAGATAAAAGCACTATAGACCATTTCGTACTTGTCGGATCATTGACATAGAACACTTGTTTAGCTTGAGAGGCTAGAATGAAAGGCTCATCTTTGTACCCTACCCTATTGAGATCCACTTGCAAAAATCCTGACTTATCCATTCGTACGCCACTATTATTTTCAACCCACTTGCAACCAAATACAGGAATCTGAAACTTCGCGTAATCAAACACCAAAATGCGCTCGATAACCCCAAAATATGACAAATTTGCAAATTTCGGATTTAAGTCATTCGCACTTGATATGTGCATAGCTTCAGCTACCAAGGTAACACCACTATTTTGCATAGTACTTTTATCATCCTGTTCTTTGGTATAAAATGTGTATCCATTAATTGCGTATGCGCTATAAGAAAGTACAATTACAGATGGACCATAGGCTAAACATCTCAACCTTTCTGTTACTGAAGCAGGATCTGAACGATACTTTGAATAAATATGATCTCTAAACCACGGTATGAAACTTCGATTGTGCTCTCGTACTATCCAGTTCTCATTTCTATTTGGATTTAAATCTCGGAGAACAACTTTGTGCATTTCAACAAACGGCTCAACCTCAATCTCATTGTGCAGAACATACAAGTGCACTTGATCCCGTTCGACCATTGATACTGTCACAACTTTATTTCCAATTAGCCTTTTTCCTTCTTTTTTTTCGACAATATGAGATTTGGGGAGTCCAATTGATTGAACATTTGACAGATATTCAGTACAAAACTCAACCGCTTCTTCAGCAACGTATCGCTCGGCAATACAACCCTCCGGTCGACTTCTGTTTTTCACGTACCCTTTTAATATTTTCATATAACGTTCAGCAGGGTACATCCATCTCATATAAGCTGGTCCGCACAGTTGTGTCTCTTTCACAAGATGAACGACTAGATGAACCATTATGTCAAAAAACGAGGGAGGAAAATACATTTCAAGATCACATAAAGTAACAACTATCTCATTTTGCAATGTTGGTAAGATCGCGGGATCGACCACCTTACTGCAAATAGACCTGAAGAAGAAACACAGCTTAGTTATTGCGCTTCTTACTTTTTCTGGCAGAATAGAACGTATACCTATTGGTAAAAAATGTTCCATTATAACATGGCAATCATGCGTCTTCAAACTCTTTAACTTGAGGTCTTTCATGGACACAAGTCTTCTAATATCTGAAGAGTAGCCTTCTGGAACTTTTACTTCACTGAGGAACTTACACAATGTTTTCTTCTCCTTTCTAGATAGAGTGTAAACAGCAGGTGGCAGATATGTTCGTCTTCCTTTCGTCACGGGCCCCAATTCAGTTCTCATCCCCATGTTTACCATGTCATTCCTTATGTTAACGCCATCCTTAGACTTTCCTTGTATATTGAGTAGCGTACCTATAACGCTGTCAAATACATTTTTTTCAATATGCATAACATCCAGGAAATGTCTTACGTACAACGACTTCCAATATGGAAGTTCAAAGAAAATTGACTTCTTCTTCCACCCACCCTTGACAATTGAATGTGCAAAAGGCTTGCCAAACTGAGTGCTCACATCTTTCACCTTTTCAAAAATTTGATCACCTGACAAAAAAGGCGGGGCTGTACGATGTTCGGCCTCTCCATTGAATGCTTTTCTCCACCCACGGTAGTGATGATTAGAATTTAAGAATCTACGATGGCCGAGAAAGACATTCTTCTGACAAAGCGTCAATCGTGTCGTATCGGTTTCATCTTCACAAACAGGACACGCCTTTTGACCCTTGTTGCTGTACCCGGATAGATTTCCGTATGCTGGAAAATCATTAATTGTTCCAAACAACATCGCCCTCAAGTTGAAACTTTCTTTCCTATACCCATCGTAAACCTCCACACCTCTCTCCCACAAAAACTTTAAATCTTCGATTAAGGGTGCCAAGTATACGTCTATGTCATTCCCTGGTTGTTTAGGCCCAGAAATTAGCATAGATAACATCATGTACTTACGCTTCATACATAGCCACGGAGGTAAGTTATAAATCATAAGAATCACAGGCCATGTGCTATGCGAGATACTTTGAATACCATGCGGGTTCATTCCATCAGTAGACAATGACAACCGAAGGTTTCTTGCTTCTTTTCCAAATTCAGGATATTCAGTATCAACTTTACTCCATTGTGGTGAGTCTGCCGGATGTCGCAACTTTCCATCAATAATTCTTTCATCTGCATGCCAAGTCAAGTGTCTTGAATCGGTCTCACTACGATACATGCGTCTAAATCTCGGAATTATAGGAAAATACCATAAGACTTTAGCAGGAGACAACTTTTTCTTATATCGAGGGGCACCACATTTAGGACACTCATTCAACGCTGCATACTCGTTTCGAAACAAAACGCAATCGTTTGGACATGCGTGTATCTTATCATAGCTCATTCCAATAGAAGACAACATCTTTTTGGCTTCGTACGTTCGATTGGGAAGAACATTATCCTCTGGTAGCATATCTTTCATAAGGGCTAATAACTCTGTGAAACTTTTATCCGACCATCCATTGTCCGCCTTTAAGTTGTACAACTTTAACACCGCAGACAATCTTGTGAATTTTGAACAACCATCATACAACGGTTTCTCTGCATCGCTTACCAACCTCTCAAACATTTTGGGACAATCCGCTAGATCTTCTTCCAGCGCTTCTGCAATCTCTTCGACTCGATCACAATCGTATGTGTCTGTGCAATCGTCGTTTGAAGCATACTTCCTATTACACCTCGACCCAGCATTCCCGGTACTTTTCTCACCATGCATTGTCCAACATGTATAACTTCTATCAATTCCAAACCGTAGTAAATGAGATCCCAACTGATTCCCGTCAACCTTACCCCCGGCATAACAGCAACCCAAGCAAGGACACGGCATTCGAAGCGGGTCTTTGGAGTTCGCAACCGCAAACTCAACAAATTCCCATACCCCTTTCTCGTACTCTTTCGACAATCGGTTTGAATTCATCCATGTCTTATCCATGTCTTAATTAAGCTAAACAACAACGGTCAAACTTCCACTCTTCACAAGTAACCCCTATGGCGAATTCAATTCACAAAGTTAGTAAGTACCTCCTATATTAACTCTCTAAACACATAAAACTAATGTGTTTCTGTCAAAACGCAAAGTATAAACGGAATGAATCCGAAGCAATAAAACGTAACATATATAATCACACAATTTCAGACAAATTCATCATAATACCAGTAATTTGAGAAAGAAATTTACCTCGGATGTTACCGAACTCAAGAAAACGCCAAACGTCGAACTAGGCTGGGAAACGATCAAACTTTCACTATACACAAGTTACCCCTATAGCAAATTCACAAAGTTAGTAACCACCAAGACAAAATCGATTGAACAAAGGAAATCAACAATAGTTTGATGTGTGTACATACTCCTAAATATGTAGTACCAGAGTCAATGATACGAGCTCCAAAGAGATCCAAAGTTATCAATCCAGTCAGACCTATACAAGAAATTCAATTCAATGTATGATTATAATAAGAATGGGTGAATAGCTCATGATGCAGTTAATTAAATACACCACTACTAACACTACTAACACAAGACACACGATGCAGTTAATTAAATACACCACTACTAACACGAAGCTATAAAACTTTTTGCTCAAAAGCAAACCTTATGAATCATCCTTGTCTATATACATTAACTCACTCTTGTTTCATTCTTTACCTTCTCTCTTCCTCATTAATTCAACTCTCATAAGGTATATATTATTACTATTATTATATATTATTTATTATTTAATTTCTCTATGTGCTGTCATTCTCATACTTTACAGTACTTGGCATCCTTGAACAAGCCAATTTATTGTACAATATATATATACCATCACTCTCAATCTCATACACACACAACATATATATCATAGAGTTATTATATATAAATAAAAGTATATAATATATATTTTAAAGTAGAAACCAGAGACAAAGATTTGAAGATGGCACAAAGATTTGGTTAACTCAATTCTAATAGAAAAGTCTCATTCTAATACATTAATAAGCTACACTTGTGATACTATTGTTTGATGAAATGCCAAAATTTTGTGATACTCATGGTGCAAGTTTAGCCGTACTATGTTACTATTGTTTGATGAAATGCCAAAATTTTGTGATAAACAGTGGCAAGTCTATTTTGTATTCAGTAACTTCAGAATTTTATCAACACTACAGCCAAAAAACCATGGATTTTTGAATCATGAAAAGCGGAAGTAAATCAACTTAGAATTTAAAAATACCTACTAAGGATTGTGGCATTTCATCAATTATCAACTCAAATCATTTCTTTCAGGCATTTCATCAAACAAGTTGCAGGCAGAAGTTCAATCTTTGATACCAAATAAAATTTTCACTGAAAATTAAACCTAAAACTCACCGGCGGTGGATAAAACGAGTGACGGAGGAGAAGCCGACGGAGGGACGCCGACGGTGGTTGCCGATGGTGGTGGACGGAAGGGTTTCGCGTGCAGTGAGGGTTTGTGGATGAAGAACAGTGGTGGACGGAAGGGTTCTGCAGAAAACGAAAGAGAGAAATGAGAAACAGTAACGCGTGTTTTGGTTTTTAATTTTTAGTAATAAAGGCTACTAAAGCGCTTCTGAAAAGCGCTCTCATAGCCTGGTCTATACCAGCGCTTTTGACAAAAAGCGCTCTCATTAAACACCCCTACCAGAGCGCTTTTGAAAAGCGCTTTCGTTCCCCCCACGTTCCCCCCACCTACCAGAGCGCTTTTGTAAAGCGCTTTCGTACCCCCCACCTACCAGAGCGCTTTTGAAAAGCGCTCTCACAACCCCCCCCTACCAGAGCGCTTCTTAAAAGCGCTTTCATACCCCCCCACTATTAGAGCGCTTTTTTAGCGTGTTTTTTAATTTTGTCTTTAGCGAAGCCTATGCCAGCGCTTTTCCTAAAAGCGCTTTCGTAGGGGTGCTGCTAAAAGCCAAATTTGGCGTAGTGAAGGATAGGCAAATATAGATCCTAAACTCTGCTAAGGAAAATTGATGAAGATAAGGGTGACAGAGACTGTCCATGTCTCTCATTCCAAAAGGTGTACTCAATGTGAGATTGAGACAATCTTAGCTTATTTAAAGTCTGGTTTAGAGAGCGGAAGAAACTCACCAGGATAGGCTAAAAGGTGACTAAAGACCTGTTCCTATGTTTATAAGAAACCTGATGGGTCCTTGTATACAAGCTCAAGAGGATGCTGGAAATGCTTTTAAGAAGCCTGTGGGTCCTTGTACAAAGCCCAAGAGGAGGCTAATCGAGGGTCATCGAGGGTCCTTGTTATAGCACAAGAGAAAGCTATGTGGTTTTTGAACTTATTTTGGCTTTAAGCAAATGGGTAAGAGGTTTCACCGGGAATAATTCCTCTTGGGTGGATGTATCCTATTTTTGGGTTCTAAGGCTTTTTCAAGATGTTTCACCGGGAATAATTCATCTTGAGGGTTTGAACTAAAGATCTCTAATTAGGAAAGAGCCTTCACCGGGAAGACATTCTCAATCCTAGGCCATAGTCCTATAATATATATATATATATATATATAGTTTAACTGTCCTAAGGTTTACACTCAGACGTAGTTCTAATATATAAACAGTTCTATATTTGACAGTAATTTAAATAAAGACTGTAAATTTGAAAGCTATAAAGCCTAACCTGGATGGAGTGGAGGCCTTTGAAGATGTATGTACAAAGCCTTACCAGCAATTTTTTGTTGTTTTATTGATAACAGTTGAATATTTATAATAAACAGTTAAAAGGTTTTTGAAAACAGAAGAAGTGAAAATGGACAAAGGTCACATAGGTATCTAAAGAGTTTCACCGAGAATAATGCCCTTCAAATACCAGAAGAATGTTTTGAAAACAGGAAGGAGATTTTGTAAATACAGTTTTTGAAAACAAACTATGAAAAGAAAGAAGGTGTTGGGTCTTACACTCTAATAGAGGCCCAGTACTTTATAGTACTGGTTGACTGTTTTGAAAACAGTTGAAAAAGATTAGAAATGATACAAGGTTTTGTTGTCTGAAAACCTGGATCGTCTGTTTAATTTAGGTTTGAAAACAGTTTTGAAAATTGACAAAAGTCAACTTAATTAGGGTTTAGACAAAGTCTATACCTAATTAAGACCTACATGATTAGGGTTCTATCACAAAAATATTTGCAAGAGATTAGGTTTTGAAAATCAATAGAAAACTATATTTAAAGTATTTTAAAATACTTAAAAAAATATGTTATTTTAAACCTAAAAAATATATATAAAATAAATAATATTTTTGTGATTTTTTGGGTTATTCATAAAATAGATATGTTAAATGATAAGTGTGTGAAAAATCATAAAGAAATGATTTAATTTGATTTGTTAATTTGTTGTGTGAAGTTGTAAAGAAAATGAAGAAGAAAAGTAGTAAAAAATTGGTTTTGGCCTCACCATGGTTTGAACCCACGCCCTTGTAATCAATTACTCAAAACAACACCACTGGGCCAACGCGTGCTTGGTGTCAAAGGAGTGACTCCATTGCAATACATGTGTTATTCAAATGCATAGAACAAAAAAAGAAATAAAATCAAAAGGTCTGGGGCGAGGGGGATTCGAACCCCAGACCTTGGGCACGCGCAACACACAAACTCTCTTTACCACTGGGCTATAACGATGTAGTCGTTTATAAAACAACTTCCACTCAAAACAAAATAAACTCAGACCCTGGATTTGAATTTTTGCGCGCCACCACCATTGTCATCTTCAACCTCAAGCTTCCATGATTTTTGAAATTCTAACTCTCTCGTTTCTCAACCAAATTAGATGATATAAACATGAATTTTGCTCTAAATTTCCTCACGAATTCAGATATGCAACTAAAATTTATTTATATTAACTATAACTATCTAATTTTCCAGAAAACACGAAGAACACATAAAACCTAATTTTAAAATTAAATGATGGATACGATGAGTAAATGAATGATGATAGAGGGTTTTTAATCCTCTGATGATGCTAAACAAACTGATATCGAGATATATGAGAAAGAGTACTTGAATAAGTAGGTTAGAGTTTGAAAAAATACCTCTGAAAATGGAGGTCGTGAGGATGATGAGGAACACCTGGGCTTGTGTGAGTGATCCTAAAAGCTTCCTGGGGACTCAGTGATGCTAACTGAATACTTATTAAGACTTGAACCCCTCAGAATCATCCAACCTGACTCCTTCAAATTGAGCTTCAAGTGAACATGGAGGTTGGTGAATTTGTAGTTACAGATGTGCTGCAGGCATCTGAATAGCTTCACTACACCTCTAGGAACATGTTGATGTGCTTGAATTGGTTTGACACCTTCTGAATTCTTCTACAGACCTCCAATTGCTTAAGCTCTAAAGTGAGAGTGACTATGGTGTTACTCCACTTACAGAAGTGATCCAGGTGCTTGGATCACCTCTAATGAACCCCTTTGAGATGTTAGAATGCTTACTTCTCAAAGAAGAGCTCTGGTTTGAAGAAATCGATTCTTCTTGCCAAAGAACTTAGAAAAACCATAAGCATGAGGGAGAGAAAGAGAAAGCAAGAATTGGAGTTGCTTTGGTGAGAATTGTATGGAGGATAGCACTTATATTTATAGGCAAAGAGTTCTGTACAAATTGAGGGAGTGAGCTTGCTTAATGAGAGAGTTTTGGTTTCTTGGCCATGAAGAAATTCAAAGAATCTCCAAAATGCAATGATGACTAAACCGAGCTAGCTCCCTATCCATTGATTCTATCTGATCTTGGGGAACATTTCTGATATGTAGAGGCTTTCTATTGGCTTAGGAGAAGATTCCAATTGATGAATCATTACTTACCATAAATTCTCAAAAGTAATGATTACATAATCACATGTTCTTGCTTTTGGGAATCTTCTTCAATTCTTATGCCATGGTGAAAATGAATGCATGGTATGCTTGCAGATGTGTTATGGGTCGTGTAGCATCCATTAGTGAAGCCATATGCACAAAATTGCAAAGTTCCAAATTGTACATGACCTATAATTTCACTTCATGAGGCCAACTTTGAACAAGCATAACTCCTAGCTCAAAATGAATTTGGAGAAGATTGATCACAATTTGGAAAGCCCTAAACATCTACTTCAATTCATTAGTTTGGGGTTTCTTCAGAATCATTTGGGAAATTTGTGAAAAATGGGCCTAAAGTTGGAAGAAAACTAGGTTAAAAACACTTAGAATTTTTCTGTTTTTATGACCTAAAACTTCAAAATTCACAAATCTCTTAAATGATTGATTCCTTGAAAAAAGTTGTCTTGTAAGATGTTGTTTTATTTTTCAAGATCTACAACTTTCATTTTGGGAGATTTTTTAGTGTGTAAGCAAAATTTTGAGTTCCCAAAATACCCTCAAAAACCCTAATTCCTGACTTTTTGCTCCATGGTGAATTTTCTTGAATTTCTTTTGCCAAATGACTTTAATAATCATATATTGATGATATTGATCTTAAAAAGTCATGTTTTGGCCAAAAATCCTAAAAGTCAAAGGTGATCTTGTATAGTTGACTTTTTCTAGATGAAGTGAAATCTTGGACTTTTGTGATGAATCAAACTCTCCTCCTCAAATGAATGATGTGAATGGATTATATTGAGGTAATAGAAGCTCTTGAGTCATGCTTTGAGTTTTGGATTCATGTCCTGATTAAAAGTCAACTATCTTGGTGAATTAGGTTAAAAACCTTAATTGTCGACCAGATGAAATTGATGACTGTAGACCTTGAATTGATGTGTAATGCCTTATGGATATTGTCATATGAACTAATTGAAGATGATTGAAGCCTTTGAGTGATGCCTTGGGGCTTTCTAGGGTTTCCCAAATGTGATCCCTGATTTTAGTCCTTGATGGGCTCAAAACCCTAGACTGGTGAAGTAAGCAAACCTGAGTCCAGGTGATGGTGTCTAATCAATCATTGGTGAATAAAAATGAAGTTTTTGAGTCCTATGATTGTATTGGAGACTAATCCTTCTATTGATTGATCCTTTGCCTGAGCTCTTTTGTTCCTGAGCACCCTCGACTAAGTATCAGGGTAATAAATGACTGCTCTGAGCATTTGTTTTAACTTGATGAAAAGTTTGGAGGTGTGACATCTCAGGGGGGGTCAAAATTAGGGTATGACAACTGACACGATCAACCTTTAAAGATATAGCTCTATCATCACGAACGATGTAGACACAATCAACTGTCAAAGTCTAATTCAGTTACTACGAACGGTGCTGACACGACCAAGTCTCAAGGATCTAATTCATTTATTACAAATAGTAATGACACGATCAACATTCAACAACTACTTCCCAAACACTTCAGACATAGTCTAAGGTATGATTTGTACTAATACTCATCAGGATGGCATCTCTAAGCCCATCTCCCGATGGTACAAATTTTTGGGTACTCTAGTGTTCAATCCTCTTCCACCTTCAGATACCGATTGGCATACAAACCACTCTACATCTTCAGGTTTAAGAAAATTGAACATGGGTAGCTGTCATACCCCAAAATTTGCCCATCATATTTCTCTTAATTCAAACTCATATTAAGGTTCAAGGCTCAAAGACATACCCTCCTAAACAATGGTTCAAAGAATTAGGTTTTTGTTTTTCTGAAGAAAATCAATAGATCAAAGGCTCCAATGCATTTCATATGGCTTATGATGTTTCAAACTATCTCCATGACAAAATTCAGGTTCTAATTCAAAGGATTGACCACTCAATTGCTCAGAAAGTCAATAGTCGACTAGTTTGACCTAAAAGTCAACTGTAGTCAAAATACAGTCAAAACTCCTGATTTTTTTGTCAACAACCTTATTTTGAAGCATCATTCACCATTTGATCAAGGATTGATCATGGTTCATCAACAAAAGATCAAAAATCAACAAATTCAAGAGTTTCTAAATTAGGGTTTCATAGGAGAAAGTCAAATGAACTTTGACCAGCCATAACTCCTACATGGAACATCATAAATTTCCCATCCAAAGCTCAATTTGAAGGAAATTTAATTCCCTACAATTTTGTCTCTCACAAGCCAAGTCTAAAAATGCTTCATTTGAGAGATTGGGATCAAAAGATTATAGGTCCTTTTTGAAAGTCAACCAAAAGCAGTTTTTTGTCAAAGCCAATATCATCAAGATAAATTATTCAAATGGAAAAAAGCTCCCAAAGTGGCTTGTAGAGGACATCTTCAGGTTTCCAAAAAGTCCTAGAACTCCTCCATATCTTAAAAATTGAGGGAGATATGCCTTGTCAAAGTTGGACAATTTTAAAGGGAAAAATGTGAAAGAAAGGGCCCCAAAATGGATTTCTTTGCAAACAGGCCCAATCTTTTTTGATTCAATCTTGTTCCCCAAGTCATCAAAGATACTCAATCTCAAAGCCACGAAAATATGATGGATATTTGATTTTATTTGAATTTTATTTCATTAAAATCATGGATTTAATCAATATTTGGAAGAAAAATTGAAAAGATTTGATTTTTTTCTTAACTTAAATCATAATCAATCATCATTTAACTCATATTGCCAATCAAATTTCGTGCACATTTAACTTGGATTGATTAAATCAAATATTGGCTTAAATTAGAAACATATTTCAATCATATTTTGGCCAAAATGCAAATAAAGGATTCATCAAGATTCTTCACAAATTGGTTGACCTAAATTCATCTCCTATAAATATATGACACAACCAAACCCTTAGGGGAGTTTTTGGAGTATCTAAGAACCCTAGCCCGAGTACAAAAATTCAAGGAAAAATTGAAATTCGTTCTTGGCAATCGAGATTGATTCAAAGAGTTTCAAAGGTCCAAATACATTCCTAGAGCATCACTGAACGTGTATCAATCCTTACCAAGCCTCGAAGCCTCAAGAAACACGGTCACAGACCCCTACGGTTTGCATTTTTTTCTCTCTTCGATTTCAATAATTAATGCATCATTCACATGTTTTGATTGCATATATCTGTTTGTATTGATGTATTGAATGAATCTGGAAGCGTAATTTCGTTTTCGTACCGGTATGGGGAGGATACCATTGTTAGGGTTAGAGCTCTCAATTTAGGGTTTTCTATTCTGAGTAAAATCAGGTAAAATTATGAGGCCTATTGCATCTGTGAAGGTTGGACGAACATGTTGGCGTATTCGCGATGAATTTATTATGCTTGTATGAGATTTTTGTTGTTGCAGGTGGATTAGCTATGAACGCCACCATAGTTAAGTCGTAGCAAAATCGTAGGTTGATTTGCAGGCTTCGTAAGGAAGACAAAGACGTGGCTGGTCGTTATTGGGTTATTTGAATTGCGTGCTTGTTTTTGAAGCATTAAATAATTGTTGTTATATTATTAGTTGGATGCGTCATATAAACAGACAGCGTAATTGGCACAGTTGGTAACTCAAGGATCCTATTCACCCAAGGGGCGCCAGTTCGATACCTGGCTTCCCATATATTTTTTTTTATTGAATTAACATGTTTCCAGATCCCACGCGCACTAGCTAAAGAAGACTACGGTACACCCTCATATCAAGGCCTTAGGATCACACCAGAGTTGGATCCAACGCCCACAGGCTTGCAGATCTACCATGGGATCTCAATGGACTACCATACAGGATCAGCTAAGTCCTTTTTTCTAAATTTTTATATTTTATTTATTTATTTAATTATATAAATGTTTTTTTTCTATTTCTTTTTACCCTTTTTATTATTTTAGTTATTTATTTACTTATATTTTATAATTTATTTTTTATATAGATAATTTCATAGTTGTTTATATTTTATCGAGAGTTCGATTTTTATCATTCTATTTAAGAATATTGTTATTAAAATACTCATTAGGGTTAGACATTTTGATCGAAATTTTATTTTTGCCAATAATTAATTAATTTGTTTTTTTATTTATTTATTCTATTAATCATAGTTAACTTGTGCCCTAATCAGGGTTTACAAGGTTTGTCGCCTGATCAGTCATACACTAAAAAAATTTCTTTTTTTTCTTTGTGCAATTTTTACAGGGTTACCATCAGGGTTCTCCCGACTACGCGCCATATCAGATCAAAAAAGCTAAGTCTCTGATTTTATTATTTAAATATCATTTTATTTTGCCTCTTTTGATTAAAATAGGGTTAGCTTCAATCGCCAATGAATTGGTAATGAACTCACCCTTTGTTTATTCTTCCTTTGCCAATTTTCAGGGTTAACCAACCGGTCAAAGCTCGAACCTTCGGTAACCCTAAAACTCATTCTGTTTTTAATTGCTTCTTTTAATTATTACTTATGTCAAACTTATTGCTCTATTGGGATTTGTTTATTGCTTTTTCTCCCCTTCCCTATGGTTTATTATGTAACTGCTCCTAGGTGTATTGTGTGGCCTTGAAGGCACTTAACACTATCATATATATTATTATTGCGTGGTTAGTAATTTAGGGCGTGAAAACTCGAACTGAACCTAGAATAACTAATTACAAGATAATTATTTGAATTAATCACGTGATTGTGCACCCACACACCTTTTATGATAACCTCTTCTGTTGCCTGTTGCCTGTTGCCTTGTTGCCTTTTTTTTCAGTGCAGAATAGTCAAGTCCCTCGAATACGAGGACACCTCAGCAATGTTGCCCTCAGTTCATTCTCACTACAAAAGATCATAAGTCCCCAATGATGCTGCCTTCGATTCGCTTATATGATCTCGCCCCTCGAAGTTGCCTACGAAATGCTGAGGTGTCCTTTGGTTGCCTAATAATGATGACTATTCTGATCCTTCCCTTAGACTACCCGTCCTCTTCATGGCAGGGACAGTCTTATGGTGAACGATGGTTGCGACAGCCCTTCAACCTCCAAATAAAAGGGATTCCTACCCTCTTATGGTATGGATAGCCCTGAAAGGCTAAAAGAACCTTTTTACAATGTCAAGGTAATTTGCCCTTAATTGCTTGCTCTGGTTTAAATTCTTTTTTTTACCCTTTTCTTAAAAACTTCAAAAAGGCTACGCTCATTTACGAGCTAAAGTCCTTATCTCTTCCTCTACATTTCTAAACTTTTGGTTTCAAAAGAGCAAAGCAATTAAGAGCCCATGGAAAACCATGGATGCAAAGGGTGCCTTACACCTTCCCTTTGTATAAATTACCCCCTAACTCAGTTTTCTTTTAAAAGGTTTTTTTTCTGTTCTTTTAGCCTTTCATTAATTTGGATAAAATAAAAGTCGGTGGCGACTCTTGCTTACCGCGACATTTCAAAAAAGTTAGTTCACCGTATTACACTTACCATACACACCCTAATTACTAACAGCTAAATATATACAAAAAAATTAAAGTGCGGAAATTAAAGTGCGAGAAAATAAATCTACGTTATTACAAAAAACCTTTGCGACCTATACAACGATTTCTAGAATTTTAAAGGTAAGCAGTCGATAAGCATACATGCGACAATCACAGAGGCTTAGAAAGGGAGAAGAAGAATCGAGAGTAGTTTGAATTGGAAAAAAAATTGGGTTTGAGTTTTTTTAGGTGAAGGTTAGAATTAATTAAATGATTAAGTTAATTATTAAGTTAAACTAATTCTAATAACCTGATTAAATAATTAATTATTATGTACAAGTTATCTAATGTCTAAAATTAATGAGCTAATCCTAATTGTAAAAAAAATTGATTAAATTAAAACCCTAAAATTACTAATTGATTTTGGTTGAATGATTAAATATAATTATACTAATTAAAAAAAACCTAATTGTCCTAAATAAATTTAGTTGATAAAAACAAATAATTAGTCACAACTTAATTCTAAATGGTTGGTTATTTGATTAATGGTTAATTAGAAAGATAGTTTAGAAGTTAATTGGAAATTAATTAAAAAAAGAGTAATTAAAATAAATTAGAGAGAAAGAGAAGAAAGAATTAAGGGCAAAAATATATGTGAGAGCTGAGTGTTGAACCCAGGCCTCTTGGCTTCTAGTCTCCTTTGCTTGCCATCTGCGCTGCAACACATAGTTGTTAAAACATCCAACCAAACAAAATAAATATATAACAACATAGTTAGTGAAGAAATCGAGGGCAAAGTCAGAACGGGACCCACTGCGTTTGGATGAACCAATCATGGAATGGCAGAGAAGCATGACTTGTTGACCAGCCAATTCGGACTGGAGAGAGGTAACGAATTTTCTGCCCAGCCAATGAACGATTCCACGCGTGGTCAACTAGTCTCACACACTGTTCATCATCTTCCTCAAATTTCCTGCGGATTTAGCTTCCAAAATAGTTGCGGTTTTACATGCGAAAAAGCTACGTTTTCGTAGGAAAAAATCTGCACACATGGAACTCGTGAAAACGATCGATACAAATAATAATAAAGGCCCAGGTTGATTTAAAATCACTCCCTGATCCTGAATATGATGTTAGTTTGGCCTAAAAACGCTTGCAACAATGGAACCGATTGTAAATAGCTCTCATGCCCTAACCATGGCCTTTATGAAACGTTGCTCCTACATTCTTGTATGAACGTTCAGTCCTGATCTAAATGGCCTTATGAACACGTTAGTATCATCCAATCATATTAAAACACAAGAACATACGAAATATGCAAACCAGAAATATGGAAAAAGTTTGATGATTATGAAACACGGATTCCAGGTGCAATCACGTGTTGTAAGGTACTTCTACTTACTATACAATCCTTCAGGAGTTGAATGGAACAAGTGGACGGATTTGAATCCTACTGAAAATAATTCTCTTGCGTGCCCTAGTTTTCTTTGATACTTTGTGCCATGAAACCCTATTCTTTGCCAAGTCTTTTTCTCTAATTTTTGTTCCCCTTTTGCCTTAGAGTGTTAGGTATATATTTAGGAGTGCATTAGGGTAATAATAATGGAAGGAGATCAAATCTTTTTATTGATGAAAATTTGATTTTTCTCTTGCACCAAAACTTTCCTTTTTTAAGCTCCACTTTATTTTCATGCTATTTCTCCCGAGTTCTTGGCCCTTAGATGATGATTTTATTTGATTAAATGAGTGAGAATATTCCATGGCATCTTTTTGAAGGAGTGAAAAACACTTATAAAGGGGGGGGATTGAATAAGGGTTTCTTCTAAAAATGGTAGACAAAAATAAATCACACAATTATTTTTATCCTGGTTCGTTGTTAACTAAACTACTCCAGTCCACCCCTGACAAGGTAATTTACCTCAACTGAGGATTTAATCAACTAATCAAACTGATTACAATGGTTCTCCACTTAGATACCCTCTAAGTCTTCTAGAGTATTCTGATCACAACTTGATCACTCTAGGAATTCCTTTTACAATCAATGTAAAATAAATATTACAAGAGATTCAAATGCTTCTTAAAAAGCTATAATCACAAAGTGATTTTTCTCTTAAGTTTAAATTCTAATACTCACTAAAATATTACAATGTTGTGAGGTTGAAGATGAAGTTCTTCTAAGCTTTTGTGTGATTTCAGTTTGACAGCGTTTTGGTTCTTTTTCGTTCAAGAGTTCTTGCTGCTTCTGAATCAGAACTTCTATATATAGGCGTTGAGGAAATGTGACCGTTGGGAGCATTTAATGCTTTGCGTGAATAGTACACTGCTGCATTTAATGTTTCACTCTTTTGTCAACTACCTCGAGCCATGCTTCAGCTGCTTTTACTGACTTTGCCTTTTGTAGCTTCTAACGTTCTTTTTGTCAGTAAGAGATTTGACGTTATAGATTTTTCATCTTGTACTTGCTTCTGGACTCAGATTATGTAGAGTAAACGTTTGAATATCAGAGTCTTCAACTTTGGTGCAGATGCCACTTCTGTCTTCAGACTTGGAAGTGCTTTGAGCGTGATACCATCAGATCTTTAGAGCTTTGCTTCTGACTGCCATCTTCTGATGCTTTCTAGATCATGTTTGAATTCTGCAGGACCATTTTCTGATGTCTACCAGACCATGTTCTGATGAAGCCATCCAGATCTTCTGGGTCAGAGCTTCTGAACGCTGATTTTGTGCATACTATTTTAGACTTTTCCTAAAATGGAAAACGTGAATAATTAGAGTACCACATTCTCTTATACAAAATTCATATATAATGTTATCATCAAAACTAAGAATATTGATTAGAACATTTCTTGTTCTAACACTTTTGTCATTTAAATTATGATTTTGTTTAATTTAATTTGAATTTAAGTGAATAAATTCAAGAATAAATAAAATAATATCATAAAATAAATAATATTTTGTTCATGGGCCTCCTATAAGCTTGGTATCACGTGGGAATCTCAATTTTATAGGCCCATTACTCAAAAGTTAGAATTTTGCCATTTAGAGTTTCACACATTTTCCAAATTTTACCCAACTTGCACTAGTCATAACTCATTCAGTATTAATCATATGGAGATGATCTAGGACTTTTTGGAAATCCCAAGGTGTCCTCTACAAGCCACTTTGGAATCTTTTTTGCATTTGGAGATTTTATCTTGATGATACTGGCTTTGACAAAAAACAACTTTTGGTTGACTTTCAAAAGGACCTGTAATGTCTTGGCTCATAGCTCCTAAATGAAGCATTTTTGGCTTTGGCTTTAGAGAGACAAATTTGTAGATAATTGAATTTCCTTAAAAATGAGCTTTGATTGGGAAATTTCTGATGAGTTATGTGAAAGTTATGGCTGGTCAAAGTTCAGTTGACTTTTAGTTCAAAAATCCTAAATTAGAAACTGAGTTTTGTTGATTTCTGAACTTTCCTTGATGAATCATGATCAAACCTTGATCAAATGATGAATATCATCTCAAAATGTGGAAGTTGACAAAAAATCAGGAGTTTTGACTGTGATTTGACCATAGTTGACTTTTAGGTCAAATCAGTCGATTGTTGATCATTTGAGCCATTGACTGAGTAATCTTGTGAATCAGGGCTTGAAAACTTTATGGATATTCTTTGAAGCATATAGGAAACTATGAAGTCCACTTGAGACATTGGAAGTTCCATATTCTTTGATGAACATCAAAACCCTAGTAGGAGACCTACCACTTAGGAGAAGCTTAGCCTGATAAAACTTAAGTGTTCTTGAGCAGTTTGAGAACCCTAGGATATAAGGAGATCATAATATCTTGAAATATGGTGGGAAAATTTTGGGTATGACACAGCTGACAACATATTGATTAACATTAGTAAACATGAAACACTCTACGAGTAACAACTTAGTGTATTCAGTTTCCTCTGCTTTTCAACATGATCAATTAATGCTTGATCAAGTATTCTTGGATGTCTTCTAACTCCATTGGAGGATACTGCTTAACATCAGGTTTTCTTTTTCTTCATCTTCTGAGATTCTTCTTGTAGGCATGTGATGTGTATTTCGACATTTGATTCATCATACACTTCGTGTAAGTTACCTCTTGTGGAACTTATGAAGCATGTCTTCATATTTCTACATTTATACTTTCATGCTCAGCTTCTCTCTACAGGTTTTCTCTCAGGATCTCTCATTTTCTGCTCTCTGTAGATGTATCATAGATACATACTCTGATGCTCACTTTGGATGCATACTCAGATGCATACATGAACGCATACCTTCAAGTCTGAAGTTTGATATATTTATAGAGCTTGGTATGTTACCGTTGGAATCTAGCCGTTGCAGTTGTTTGAATACTGCTTTGAGTGCCTTCGTCTCAATTTGCTCACGAATGAAAAGTGTTGCTCTTGGCAGAACCTTATCTTCAACATGATGATTTTAGTGGATGGCGTGTTTCTTTTGGTTAAGCTTGTCTTTCCAATGCGCTGCATGTGGCTCGCTTCTTCATATTAACCTTGGGAGTTGTTATATTTAATGTTGCAACCGTTTTGCTTATGATGATGTCTTTAATGACTTCATTTGATTCTACGCTTTTGTATTTTATTTAATTTGTATGTTGAGCTGTAGATTCTTCATTGGTTCACAAGTGATTCTGTTGAGTTTGTATTTAGTATGTCACTGCGTTATTCTATCAGAACTTCTGATCTCTTCAATATGTGATTTTTGTGTAGTAACGAATCTTCATGTATATTGATCTTCTGTTTGATTCTTTGAAGCTTGTCTGACACTCTTTCTGATATTTCTAAGCTTGATGTATGTGATCATTGATGTTGCGTGCTCTTTCTGAATAAGCTTATTTTCCATCTTTGCTTGTTTGCTTCTTGATCTGCTGATTTTGACAGTTTGATGTGTTATGGATTAGAACATCTGATGACTGATGTCTCGGCTTCGTTAATCTTCTGAATGTTTGATTCTTCATGTATTCTTTCATATCTGAGGCAGTTTCTGATGTATTCATTGTGCTCTTTTTATAGTGAATCCTGTATAAGCATAATATTTGCACACTAAATGAAACCATTAGTAATAAAATTGTTTCTCACAAAATATATGCTTGTTATCATCAAAACTAGATTCTGAACACAGATTCTCAATCTTGTTCTAACATATTGCACCCCATAGCCATTCTGGACGGTCGCATTTGCAGTAAACAAGGTCGTCCTCACAAACAAGTCTTGGTGCAATGGTCCCACAGCCAGCCATAAGATGCTACCTTGGAGGATTTATCGTCATTCGTCGATCTTTATGGAATCCCTGACCTTGAGGACAAGGTCAATTTCGAGGAGGGAAGTAATGATAGCATTGGTCAAAATGAGGTGTCGTTAGATACCAGACGCATTCAAGAATTGGTGAAAGATTGGGCTATTAAAGAACAACAAATCTCAACAGTAGAAAAGCTTGAATCGCGACGTCGTAACAAACCAGCATGGATCCACGATTTTATTATGGCAACACTAAAATAAAGGAGCTCTGCTAGTATCTAGTAGCAAGGTTGTTATCATCCTTTAAAATAGGAATGCAGTTTTATATTAGTTTGTAATTCTAGAGTAATAATAGAAAATTCAATTTCATACTTTGTATATAGATTAATCAGTAGAAAACTTTGAAAGGTATCAAAACAAATAATTAGTGAATACATCTTGCAGTTTGGCACTGACTCAAATAGTGCTCTTAATAATATTTGAAACTTGTTATATTTAGAAGTTAAAACTTTATGTAAAAATGTTATATAATTTATTTGCATGATTTTTTTATCGATAAAATTTATCAAAAATATTATTTCACAAATATTTTTAATTTTTAATTTATATAAATCGTGTTAGTTTAGTGATCCAGACATCCAGTAATAATACTCTAATCAAATTAATGACTAATATGAGTTTTTTTGTTGGCTTTTTGCACTCTGATTCCCTGGAAAAAGGAACCCTAGTAATCTAGAGTTTGTGCCGAGAGGTATGTGTCATGGCCAAGCATTGTTCCTACCTAGGAATCGAATCTGATATTCTCTGGATTACGTCCTTAGCAAAAGCTCATTTACTACTGGAGCCCAAAATGCTGAATACTACTCTTATAATTTAGGGATTATGAAAAATATAAACAATTTTGTGTTTATATAAAATTTTAAAGAGATTTAGTAGATTTTTTTCTTGTATTAAAATAATTTTCTTCGAAAATTAAGCAAAATAGGAATAGCAGGAAGTAGTTGTTCCTCCAAATGGGCTTTTGACCAATTCTGCTAGACCCATTCTATGTTGGCCCTTGAACCTCGGGTTTTTAGGGTTTGACGCGGCTATATAAATGAATAGGCATCGTCCTTACTCTCACATTCAACCTCTGCATTTCATCATACATTTATCATTCTTTACTGGCATTTATAGATCTAGAAAATTTCAGTTTAGATGTAGTTGTTGTTTATCTTTTTTTGATCTTGCCTCACTACACCTTTAGCTTGTTTTTGTATATATTCCATGAAAATCAAAGCTAGTCATAGAGGCGTAAATTGAATTTCCGGCGGTTTTCACGTGGTGCTTTAACCTCTCAATGTTCATGCCTCTAAAATAATTCGCCACATCTCTTATGTATTATACAAATATGGCTATGATTACATATTATCCGCGCTTCTGAGTTTTCTGTATGAAGTATATCGGAATAGTTGGTTGAATTTCTTGATATGAGCCATCTTATAATTTGTATTCCCGTTTATTTTTTGTTATTCTTTTAATGATATTTGGCTGTGATGATAATTTATTCAGCTTTAAGCCAGTTCTGCTTCTGAAAAATCGTGATTGATAGAGCTGTAATATATATTCTGAGCCTTTTCAATTTGTTCTTTTATTGTGTTTGCATCAACTGTTATTGTGATTTAGTATTGAGTTTTTCAAGAACTGTACTCTTTTTTTTCTTCTGTGAATTGGATCAAGAGTCTGAATAAACTCAAATATTTTGTGTTGTCTATCAGCTTCATCTTTTGTATCCCACGAGTTTGGAGTTAAATATCAGCACCACATTTGTTTTGAATATGTATTCAAACTTTCTAAGTTTTAATTGTTTTGCAAATTACTTGTAATCAATTACTATGTATTATGTTTAATAGTGAATTACTTTTATATGTTAATGAACGTTTAGAGTAACGTAAAAATAAGAGTGAGAGTGGTGGTTGTGATGATTATAAAAATTCCTCGTACTGAATGTCTATTGGCATGACAGACACTTTACACCCATAGAATATGAGCAACCACTTCGTTCTGCTATCAATTTTATTTAACTATTAAAATTTTCATATATTGCATTTTGTTATTTCATTTTAATCATTGTGTTATGTTAGTGTCATTGCGTTTACAAATGTTCCTTAAAATGGGAAATTTGAATATAATGGAGTAATAAGCATACTTTGCAGAGCATAATTTATATCATGATTGCTTTTGCTAAGCTAACTCCTTATATTGATTGCGTGGTGTTTAAAGCCCCTTTCCAAAATTAATTGAATTGGGGTTACGCACACCTTCAAATTTGTTCTGTGTGTTTATATCCTATATTTAAATGTATATCAAAGCTCCAGCACTTGAACACGACATGACATCATAAAATACAGATGCTAGAGCTGTCCGCCTGCATTTTTGCTTGATTATTAACCTGGCCACACTCCAATCATCTTCACCATGGTGATTCCAAACTAGAATTGAAATGGAACTCTAAAATTCAAAGCCGACTTGCACTAACCGGATCATCTGCAGCACTTTGTTTTTCATTTTTTACACTCCCTCTAAAGCTGCAGCATTTTCTTTTTCACTTTTTATACTCCACATCATCTTCTCTCTTTCATTTAATAATTCAACACTTATTTAACTCATTACCCTACTTTATCACTTTTATTTTATATTTTTACTTTTATATTTTGTTTTTTGTGATTATATATTAATAATTATTGAATGAAATTATTTTAAAATAATTAAAAGTGATTTAAATTTATTTTAATTTTTTTTCTATTTTAACAATTTATTTGAATTTTATTTTTTTAATTGTATATTATTAAAACAAATAAAGTTACAAAATTTAAAATGAAACACAGTAAAATAGAATTTTGAATGTTAAAAGAGATATTGTTGGGATCATTTCACTAAAAAGATGTTTAATACTACAAACAAGAATTTATTGGAAACTAAAATTGTTGAATTTAAGTAGGGAGAAAAATGTTGAATTTTTGTGTCCATATCCAATGAATTAAATCTTTATTTATAGACAAAAAAAATTAAAATAAAAATAATAATTTAAATAATAAAAACAACCAATAAAATTTTGCAAATTATATAATGTGGTCATAATTATGAGAATAAAGTTGTGACTAACTAATAAACTTGTTGAAGATTGGCATACATAATTATGAGAATAAAGTTGCGAATGTGTTCTGATGGTGCAAGTATTGTTAAGAGAATAATGTGATGTTGTATATCCAAGTAGAAGGGTGTGATAGATACTATCTTAATAATTGATATGTCAAGGTGTTTTTGAGCAATGATGATTTGGTTGCTAAGTTAATGAAGTAAAATTGTATCTCCACATTTAAGCGTGTTATTGTTGTTGCTTTGAGTGTTGGTAAGTTAGGAGGTTTGTGAAGTTGTTTACTAGTATGTTGTAGAGATGTCGAATAATTGACGTTGGATTTAAGTCAGATTGAGTTGTTTTGATTGTCGATGTGTTGTCAATCGCAACTGAGAATCGGAGAGTTGGAAGTGAAGTTAAGGATGGTTAGGTCGCATAGATTTTCGAGGACGTAAATATTCTAAGTGGGAGAGAGTTGTAACGCGCCGATTTTAATTAATTATTTAATTAAATTAATTAAAGATTTATTCGTTGGAATTAGTCGAAGTCGGAATTTATCGATATTATTTTAAAGGCGTAATTGGATTAATGTGTTAATTCGAGCAGTTAAGTTGTGGTCGGATTAGTCGGAGAAATCCAATTGTGAGTTGATATTAATTAAGTGAAGCAATTGTAGTTGTGGAATATTATTGAGAATAATATTCGTTATGTTATGTGATTATTCATTTATGTGTTATTTGGCTTAATTGAGTAATTAGAGGAATGTTATGCATTGGGCTTAAGTGGAAGAAATATAAAACAATGAGATTGGATTGTGGGTTAAGCCCAATTAAGAAAAGAGAGATAGTAAGAGAGTTAGGGTTTTAGAGACATAACTCTCATTTGGAGAAAGAAGAGAAAGAAGAGAAAGAAGGGAAGAAAGAGGAAAGCTATGGCATGAAGATGAAGGACTCCATTGAAGAAGGTGAAGCTTTTGCTAAGGTAAGGATGAGGTTCTTACTCTCTAAGGGTTGACATGATGATGTTTATGGCGGGTTAAAAATTTTATGTTATTCTCCGTGGATGTGTGAGTTTGAAATTGTTAGGGTTTATGATAAAATCCATGAAATTGTGCCATTAATCATGTTGTTGATGTTTGTGTATAAACCCATGATTAGAAATATGTTTAGTAACCTTACATGTGTGGTAATTTGCTTTCAATTTATGCATAAATGGTGTATGGGTTAATGGGTGTTGTATGAGGGGGATTAGGGAAGAAAAATGGCGATTTATGAGTTTTCACGCATCATGAGTCGACCTATACAGAAGCATAGGTCGACCTGAGCAACACAAAAGGTAGAAAATCCACTTTCCTTCAGGATGCGTCGACCCATGAATTATGTGAGTCGACCTTGAATCCTTTGCGTCGACTCATGAGTCGACCTGAGCTAACCCGAGGGGGGTAGAAAGCATCCATGCGTCGACCCATGAATTCTGTGAGTCGACCTGAGATAACCTGAGGGGGTAGAAAGCATCCATGCGTTGAATCCTTTGCATCGACCCGCAGATTTCCATTTTTGGCAGATTTTTGTAAAGGCCATAACTTTTGATCCGTAACTCTGTTTTATGCGCCGCTCGAAGCGTTAGAAAGCTAACGCAATGAACTATACCATGATGCAATAAAATTATTCATAGGATACAGTCTCCTATTATGTTTATTAGAATTAAGTGATGAACTATGTTGTGTTAACATATGAAGTATGCTTTTTGCGATGATTTGACATAACTATGTTGTGGTATAACTTGATGTATGTTTTTCTTATGACGATACAATGTTTTTCTTATGCGTAATTGATAATGATGTTGTATGCTATATGTGATTAATTGTACGTCTTGAGAGGTATGAGCTAATAGTGTTGCCATGTGATTAATTAACAATATATATGAAGTTGAATATAATGTGTTATGTTGATTACTTGAATTAAGGAATATGATGAATGTGTTGATGTTGTTGGTAATAAGATGAATTGTTGATGTTTGTTGTTAACATGATGGATTCGTTGTTGTTGTGGTAACATTGTTGTCGTTGTTGTTAAGTATGTGGAAATTGTCGTTGTTGTCGTAGACCCTATGGTCAATGTTGGTAAGTTGTATCGTGATTGTTGTTGTGAAGTGATATATTGTTGTATGATGATGCAACATAGTGACGTGATTGTGAAGTGATGCATTCTTATGAATGATGATGATGATTTTGTTGTTGAAGTTCGACATTATATTGATAATGTTCGATGGTGATTTAGACGATGTTGTGACGTATTGTTTATGTGGTATTTGTGGATGTACATCATTGAGTCGCATCCATTGCATAATGCATGCGTGGAACTTATGGCAAACACGACGGCCTTAATGGCAAAAGCGATGGTGGCCTTAATGGAAAATGTTTAAGTTGGCCTAAATGACAATTGTTTAAGTTGGCCCAAGTGGCAAATGTTTAAGTTGACCCAATGGAAAATGTTTAAGTTGGGTTTACACCAAATGGTACCACATTCATGTGCATAAGTTTGAGTCACATTCGAGTCACATTTGAATTGCATTTGAGTTGTGCTTGGATTGTTGAGATGATGAGATGTTTGTTGTGACGTGATGATGAGATGTTTGTTGTGACGTGATCATATTATAATTGTGTATATGAATATGTTGTCTTAATTGATTAATGACATCGTTGTCGTTTTAAAAGTTGTATTATATTGATAAGTTGTTTTGCAATGAAAATTGTTGTAAGATGTTATGTGATGTGAAGTGGTGAAATTATGTATGATCTATATCTCCTATATTAGTTATAATGCATTCCTTTATATTGTAAGATATCTCACCCCTTTGCTGATATTTCCCTACCATGGGAAATGGGCAGGTACTCAAGATTAGCTGTGAATGTTCGAGATAATTTAGGAGAAGCCTTTATGTTGCTTTATGGCAAGTCTAGTTGGTGTCCATTGCTCTGATACGTAGCACTCGGGAGGATTAGCCGTTATTGTTTAATTGTTGTATTCTATATGTTGACATTTGTTTTAAGTTGAATTGAAAGATGTTTATAAGTTGAAATTGGAAGTTGTTGGATAAATTTTTGTTTCCGAATGCTATGTATCTTTTGTTAAATGCAATATAAGTATGTTTGGTTGGTTAAGTCGAAGTGACATCCCATCTTTTGATGAATATTTTTAAATGCACTTTGACCTTCGCTTATAATTATGGAGTAGAATTGGGGTGTTACATAAATCACGGCACTCCAGAGGCATTTAGGGATACTATATGTGAAGAAATAACAAGTGCCAACGACTTCCTTGCAGAAATTGAAAAGCGCTTTACTGAAAGCGATAAAGTGGAAGCACACTTCTTCAAAGCTTGATTTCTATAAAGTATAAAGGCAAAGGAAACATAAGAAAGTATATTACGAAAATATCTAATATTGCTTCCAACAAACTTAAGGAACAAAAGCTTGAGTTGTCAGATGACTTACTCGTACATTTGATGTTAATATATCTTCTTGCACAATTTGGTTAATTTAAGATAAACTACAATTGACAAAAGGAGAGAGTACAAAGTGGACAAACTCCATAATATCGGGACCTATGACAAAAGGGCTTCCATCCAAGACCTTTCATCAGCACGCTTCTCACATGGGTGTTATAAAATTAAAGGATTTTTTTGGCTTAATGGGAGTTAGCCATTGTTGTTAATTATGTTCTATGTTTTGATAGTATATATACATACTCATATATTTTATAACGTTCTGATGAGAGATAAAGTTTGGTTATTCAGTTCATTGCACTTTGTATGGTAATATTGATTTCATTAAGGTAAGGAGGACCAACTAAAAATTGACATGTATTGATCACCTTCATGTGATTTTCATGCTACATATTTCATGATTAACCTGTCATTTAGTTATGTTTATATTTGTGATCATTAATAGGTTAAATTATGACTAATATAATGAAAACCGCTTTGACCCTATATATTGATATAATTAATAAACGAGATAAGGATATGTTCAAAGTTTATAATAGAAATTTTTGAGCTCAAAAGTCTAACACATTTGTAAGGATACATATATGACCAGTGGGAGATTGTTAGAATTTTTTTGGTCATATATGTAATAAATTAATATGCTAGGACCATTATTTAATTAGCCAAATTAAAGTGATCTATTTAATGTAAGGTTTATGACCAACGATATAATTGTTATGAAAAATATTGTGTAGATACCAAAAGTCTTATTTATATTTTTGTGATGGGTAAAATTGAAATAAAAAACCTTGAATAATCACGACTCTTCATGGAAGGGCATAAGATTCTAAAATTCAATAAACATGACTTTTCATGAAATGACATGCGATTCTTATAAATAAGGGGTTATGGTCCGCAATTTTAGACAACAAGAAAATATCATAGAATATTTATTCTCTTTATCTCATTGAAAGAGGAACTAAGGAATTAAGGAATCTACAATTGGAAGGTCATTACTCTATCAAAATCATTATCTTCTCATTAATATTTTAGGATCCTAAAGGTACGCTTCCACTTTCTATTTCATCTTAAATTCGAGTATGGATGCATAAAGTCTTGATTAATTAAGAAAATTCCCAACAATTGGTATTAGAGCAACCCATACTTGATTCATGTGTGAATTTTGAATTACTATAATTCATGACAAACTTTTGATTTATTATTATTATTTAATAATGAATATAAATGATTACGTAAGTTGAGTTTGAATTGAATAAATTGTTATATATAATATATATAAAGTCATGAATGAATCTGGATGGTGCTTCGGTTCTTTTTTTTTCCTTCCTAAATGAACATGGATGATACACATTACTAATAGCATCACTTATGCATTTGGTTTACTGAGATAACCCACGAGTTGGCTGTACTGGTTTGCGAAGCCATGCGTCCTTTCAATTTTTTTATGTTCAAATTTTGTCCAGGATTTATATATCTGATTGTTTATTATTTCTTATACGAAATCCAAAGAATATTAGTGAAAATTAATATAAGGTATATATGTAATTCAATTTTAGAAATTAATTCAATTCAATTTGTCATAATTTTAAAGTATAGTTATTTGACATTTTAAATGATTCTAATGAGAATAGAAATCACCAAAGTGACCTTTCTTTTATGGATTTGATCATGAGAAATGTTGAATGTTAGTGTGCATATGTTTCTATGTGAGTATTAGTTTGCCCAAAGGAAAATTGATATTTGACATGATTATATACACACACTTGTAATGATAAACATGTGATAATTTTAAGACTTCACATGTGAATGATAAATCAAATCCAAAGAGGGGTTTATTATTTGACATGTTTTATTATCATTGTAGGATTGTTATAACAACAGTATCACTAGCAATTAATATTATTGTCCGAAGACTTGATATTGATGGTGCACTAAATATCATAAGATGGGTTATGACTTATTTGAACATTTATTATTTAAATTTATTTATGAATTTATTTATGATTTATTTCAAATCGTCAATTCTAGTTTTTTAATGGTGCCAAATTATAAGGACATGAAGGAAAATATTTTAATTGTTTTTGGCTGCATGGATCTTGACCTTGCATTAATGATAAATTAACCCCTTCTCTTATTGACTTCAGTACCTTTAATGAAAGAAAGATTATGAGAAGTGGGATCGCTCCAATTCCATGAGTCATATGATCATAACCCCCGGCATTCCAGAGGCATTTAGGGATACTATATGTGAAGAAATAACAAGTGCCAACGACTTCCTTGCAGAAATTGAAAAGCGCTTTACTGAAAGCGATAATGTGGAAACAAGCACACTTTTTCAAAGCTTGATTTCTATAAAGTATAAAGGCAAAGGAAACATAAGAAAGTATATTACGAAAATATCTAATATTGCTTCCAACAAACTTAAGGCACAAAAGCTTGAGTTGTCAGATGACTTACTCGTACATTTGATGTTAATATATCTTCTTGCACAATTTGGTTAATTTAAGATAAACTACAATTGACAAAAGGAGAGAGTACAAAGTGGACAAACTCCATGATATCGGGCCCTATGACAAAAGGGCTTCCATCCAAGACCTTTCATCAGCACGCTTCTCACATGGGTGTTATAAAATTAAAGGATTTTTTTGGTTTAATGGGAGTTAGCCATTGTTGTTAATTATGTTCTATGTTTTGATAGTATATATACATACTCATATATTTTATAACGTTCTGATAAGAGATAAAGTTTGGTTATTCAGTTCATTGCACTTTGTATGGTAATATTGATTTCATTAAGGTAAGGAGGACCAACTAAAAATTGACATGTATTGATCACCTTCACGTGATTTTCATGCTACATATTTCATGATTAATCTGTCATTTAGTTGTGTTTATATTTGTGATCATTAATAGGTTAAATTATGACTAATATAATGAAAACCGCTTTGACCCTATATATTGATATAATTAATAAACGAGATAAGGATATGTTCAAAGTTTATAATAGAAATTTTTGAGCTCAAAAGTCTAACACATTTGTAAGGATACATATATGACCAGTGGGAGATTGTTAGAATTTTTTTGGTCATATATGTAATAAATTAATATGCTAGGACCATTATTTAATTAGCCAAATTAAAGTGATCTATTTAATGTAAGGTTTATGACCAACGATATAATTGTTATGAAAAATATTGTGTAGATACCAAAAGTCTTATTTATATTTTTGTGATGGGTAAAATTGAAATAAAAAACCTTGAATAATCACGACTCTTCATGGAAGGGCATAAGATTCTATGTTTTGATAGTATATATACATACTCATATATTTTATTACGTTCTGATCAGAGATAAAGTTTGGTTATTCAGTTCATTGCACTTTGTATGGTAATATTGATTTCATTAAGGTAAGGAGGACCAGTTGAAAATTGAAATGTATTGATCACCTTTATGTGATTTTTATGCTACATATTTCATGATTAATCTGTCATTTAGTTGTGTTTATATTTGTGATCATTAATTTTTTAAATTTTGACTAATATAATGAAAACCTATTTGGTCCTATATATTGATATAATTAATAGACGAGATAAGTGTTAGAACAAGATTGAGAATCTATGTTTAGAATCTAGTTTTGATGATAACAAGCATATATTTTATAAGTAACAATTTTATTACTAATGGTTTCATTTAGTTTGCAAAATCTTATACAGGATTCCTCAGAAAAAGAGAACAACAACTACATCCAGAAGATTGACGAAGCTAAACATCATTCATCAGATGTTCTGATTAAGAACACGTCAAACAAGCCAAAGACCGCAGATCAGAAGCAATAGAAGCAAAAATCAGAGACAAGACCACTCAGAAGAAACAAGCAATATCATTGCTTACATACAACAAGCCTCAATCAGAAAGTACATCAGAAGTTGTAAGAAAATGAATAAGAAAGATCAGCTGCAAGAAGCTTTGCAACATCAGAAGATCACACACGCAGAAAGATCAAAAGATCTGAAGTTACAAGTTCTGAAGCTACAATGAAGTGACATGCAAGATACAAACATCAACTTAAGTCACGTACAAGCCAGTGAAGAACCTACAGCTCAGCATATAAAATTGAATAAAATACAAAGAGCTGAGAATCAAAAGGAGAGCCGTTAGAAACATCATCACGTGCAAAACGGTTACAACATTTAAAAGGAATAACTCCCAAGGTTAAAAGTAAAAGCAAGCTACATGCAACACATTGAAGAAAGAAAAACCAGAGTAGCACACCACAAACTGACATCAGGATAAGGTTCTGTCATGGACACATGCAGCCAATCAATACGAAGCGATCAAATCCATACTCAACCAGATTGCAACGACTACATTCCAACGGTAATCACTCATCAGGCTATAAATAGATTCAAACTTCAAACTTGAGAGCGTGTGAGGTGTGTGCCATCAAGTTCCCATTCGAACACCAAAAATGCATTGAATATGCATCCAAAGTGTGAATCCATGGTGCAACTACAGAGTGCTGAAAAAGGGAAATCTTGAGAGAAAATTTGTAGAGAAAAGCTGAGCATGAAAGTATAAATAAAGAAATATGAAATGGTGCATCAGAAGCTACACAAGAGGCAACACATACTCATGGAAGAATTGAAATCTCTGCTGTTGAGAAATATTCTCCACTAGAGTTATTAGAAGTTTACTAATACTGGATAAGTTCATACATTGTTCACATAAAATGACTTGACAAACTGAATACACTTAGTTGTTGCTCGAAGAAATGTTTCATGTTTGCTTATGATCATTAACTGTGTTATCAGCTGCAACAAGCTTAATGATCAGTATTCAAGAAGAAGACATGCATTGGAAGAAGCAACTCAACATAGAGCCATAGCTCTAAATCTGCTTGAAGAAGAAATGAAGATTGTCTTACAAGAAGGAATTAATTTCAAGAGCTGAAGCCGTAATCTCCTTACTCAGATGAGAAAAGACCAATTATGAAGAAGCACATAAAACATAACTGTTATTCTGAATCTGCTCAAGGAAGAAGAAGCACAAGAAGAAACTCAAAAAGAGCTGCTGCTCTTTATCTACTTACAGGAGAAGAAGATGATGATCATTCTAAAGAAGCATTCTCAATAAGGGTTGTGTCCCTTAATTATAACACCCCATATTTTCCATTATTTAATTTAATTAGATTTTAAATTATTTAATTGGATTAATTGGCATTTTTGGTAAATTATTGAGGAATATTGTAGAAATAAACAATTGGGCTTAGTGTAGTGGATAGCAAAAGGGAGGTGTTAACTATGTAAGCCTTATTGAGATATTTCTATTTTTCATAAAATAAGGGAAATTGGAAAAGAAGGAGGTTAGAAGCAAAATAGCAAGTCTGAGAAACAAAGAAGATACGTAAAAAGGAGAAGAAGAGGAAGAAGAGGACCTTCGATGTTTCGACTCAAGAGGTAAGGGGGACTCCTCGGGTTAGTGATTATTATATAATCAGGGTAGTAAACTGATTAGGATTGTTGTTTGGTTCGATAGCATGTTTTGGTTTTTGGGGTTTTGGGGAATTTGGGTTGTTTATGTTGATTTGATGCAATTGATGAATTTGATGAAAGGTTTGGTGTTAGATGACTTCTAAAACGTGTAATATTTGTATTATAATATGTTAATTGATGAGTTTTTGGTATGAGACTGTTTTGGTGCGATTTAGATGAGATTGGGAGAAGAAACATGTTAAAATCGCAGAGAAATTCTGTATCTGCGAAGAATGCGTCGACCTAAGCGTCAGATGCGTCGACCTAAGTATCAGTTTGCATTGACCTGGGTGACAGCATGCGTCGACCTACAGGGTCAGCGTGCGCATACCCGAGGGTGACAGAAAATTCAATGCGTCGACCTGAAGGGGGTTTGCGTCAACGCATAACTTCCAACTTTTGACAAATTTTCTGAGGGGCATAACTTTCAAACCGTACATCCGTTTTGAGCGCCGTTTTGAGCGTTGCAGAGCTAATTTAAAGCTTTATGTGATGAATTGATGAAATGGGCAGTGGACCTAGTTTATTTTAAATGGTGATTTAATTTAATTAATGGACTATATCATTGTGTACATATATGTGTGAATGTAACAAGGTATTGTTGTGGTGGTGTAGCCACTTGAATTTCATTTTGATTTGGGTGTTGTTTTTGACATGATTATGTGTGATATGACTGAATGATTGTTAATACATGTTCATGCTTATTGGTGATGAAATGGTGAGTTGTAATGAGACGATGCGATGTTGTGGATCAGATGGTGGGCATAATTCCCATTGTGAGGAATTTGTGCCGGTTGGACTGTATCTAGATGATGAAAGATCAGTTGGATGGGTTTAGCCCATGTATGGTACCACATGCATAGTGTCAGTCGTTCATGTGCATGATAATATAGTATGATCAAATGGTTGTGTATTATACTTGGTGATGTGTTTGATTTTGGTGTGTGATCCGTTGTTATAAAATCTGAATACATGTTGTGATTGGGTGAATGATAATGCTATGATGTCTTATTACTTATGACTGTATAATACTTATTAATTTCGAATGAGACTCACCCTTACATGTTGATATTTTCAGATTAAGGAGTAGCGGCATCTTGATTTGGTGAGGATAGCTCATAAGCTAGTCCGTAGTCCGTGTCGAGTCATGCTCTGATTTGTAATACTGGGGAACGATAGACTTAAGAGTTACTTATGATACTATATTTTATGGTTTTGGATTATGTATCGTTTGGTTTATATTTTGGTGATGTCTTACGATACCGTTAAATGACATTCCGCTGTGTCGATGATGTATTTTGATAATTTTGTGAATCGTTCCTAATAAAGCATGACGAACGACTTATGGTTTTCATTATTTTTATTAATTGTGGCACCCTTGTTTTATGTTTACTCTGATTTTTATTTTAATTTCCGCGGGGGTTTAGAAGGGTGTTACATTAATCAACTTTCAGAAGATCAAAGAGATCAAGCAAGTATCACCCAACATAAGAGCCAAGTCTCTTAATCTGCTTACGAGAAGAAGGAGAAGATCTCAATCAGAAGATAAAAGAAGAAGACTACAAGTTCTGTTATAACTTGTAATATAATGTAAAACACATAGAGTTGTTGCTCGTAATATGTAAACATCTTAGGAACTTCTGATAGATTGTTTAGGCACCAGAAGTGACTTCCAGTCAGAGTGTTGTAAACATATGAGCTTAAGATAGGAGAGAATCTGCTTGATTAAGAAGCACTCTTGTAATCTCCAGAAGATTGATGAACATTATATCTCGCTGAGATCACTGAAAGGTTCATCATCTGTAGTCAGTCACAGAAGGTAGCTGTGCAGGGAGTTAGTCACAACGCGTTGTTGTGCAGGTTTAGTCATCTAGGGGTTAGTCACTCGCGGGTAGCTTGTGCAGGGTTAGTCACAGTAGTTGGCTGTGCAGGATGGTCAGTCACGGCGAAGGTTCATGCAGATGTAATCAAGATTTGGTTATACTGGATTAAGACCTCTGGACAGAGGCAAATCACCTGAAGAAGGTGGACTTGAGGTAGCCTTTGTTAGAAGGTGAACCAGGATAAAAATAAACGTGTTTTTTATGTTAGAACATAGTTTTGGTTCTAATCATGTTTTAGTGTTTTTATGATAACAAGCAAACAAATTTTGTACAAAGCAAACATGTTACTCTAATCATATGGTTCTTATTTTCAGAAGATGTACCAGTACCAACAATCAGAACTTGGCACTTATGAGAAGCTAAGAGAAACATAACGCAAGTAACGAAGCAACTTCTTATACTGCACGCTGCAAACTTATCTACAAAAAAAGTTAAAGAACAAGGATGAACAGAAGATTATAAGGACTGATTCTAATCATCACCACTGAAAGCAACTTCTGATAGTACATCGTAAACACATCCACAACAGAAGTTGAAAAACAAAGGCTGAACAGAAGATTATAAGGAGTGATTCAAATCATCACCGCTGAAAGCAACTTCTGATAGTACACCGTAAACACATCCACAACAGAAGTTGAAGAACAAATGCTGAATAGAAGATTACTCAGATTGATTCAAATTAAACCGTTGAAGACATAATCATTAGCAAAACGGCTGCAACACTCCAAAAGCGTAATTCCCAAGGTTGATTGAAGAAGCTATCCACATGCAATTCCTTGGAGACAACAAAAGCAAAGACTACACGCAAACCATTTAATGCTGAATACAAGCCTTAGAGATAATGGTCGAAAATTCAGAAGCTATATATACTCATGATCGTTTGAAGAAAAGACACACTTGGACGAGTGAAAAAGAAGAAAACAAGAAAGTACACACAAGAATGCTGTAACTATGAAAAATCATCAAGTGTGAAGAAAAACTCAGAAGCAAAATTTTCTTATTCATATTCTGAGTTCATTATTCTGTACTTAATCCTAGTGAAATACCACAGTTGTGATTACAGCTTTCTAGAAGCAAAACAATACACTGTCAACAGAAGTTACGTGGTAACTGAGTCCTTGAGAGACTAGTTGGGTCAGAAGTCTCAAGAAGTCTAGGACTAGTTGAGTATTAGAAGGTTGGTTAGTCACAAATAGTTGGTTTGTGCGGGATTGTTAGTCACCAGCAGTTTGGCTTGTGCATTGTATTGTGAGTCACGAAAGTTGGTCGTGCACGTGTAATCAGGTTCTGATTATAGTGGATTAAGACCTCTGTTGAGAGAGACAAATCAACTTGTTGAGGGTGGACTGGAGGTAGCCTTATTGAGAAGGTGAACCAAGATAAAAATATCTGTGTTCTGACTATCTTTCCTTCATAAAGTTTTTTAAATTCCACTTATTCAACCCCCCCTTATAAGTGTTTTCTCAACCTTCATTTTACTTTCTGCACATGTCATTTTAACTCAGAACTCCCAAGCTTTAATCTGCAGAATTGTACTGAACAAGTCAGAAGTTCTGATGACACACAGAAGTTAAAATGAACATCTCATTGGTTATGTAGTTCTACATCTTCTTGCTTCCGTAACATCAAAAGCATAATCCAATAGATGACTAAACGAAAGAAAGACGTTAAAGAAAAAAAGGGAATTTTATTTAATGAAGAACACAATTCAATCCCCCTTTCTTGTATTTTTCTCCACCTTCAATTGGTATCAGAGCATGGCTTTGCATTGATCTCAATATCAAACACTTAACCGTGTAGAGAGTTCCAGAAGGAAAAAAGACCACACTGAGTTGAAGATCAACGTCATACTCCAACACTCAGTATAATCAGGAGAAATCAAGGCAAAGACCTCAATACTCTGTGCACATCATCTGCTCATCATAAGGAGTTTTGCGGATCATCATTAAATCACAAGAAGCCCAAGACATCAGAAAGAAGATCATCTGCTCAAATAAAGATATCAAGAAGACAAAACAAGCAAAGCTGACTTAAAGCCATAATCCATTCAGTCAAGATCTGGTAAGGGAATGAAGACACTTCAAGACCAAGATCAGAAGAAGAAAAAGACAGAGCCTCTATATCAGAAGATGCTCAAGCTCAGATAAGTCAAGAAGGAAGGTTTATCATCAAGAAAAGTCAGATCTTTCTAAAACTCTCTCTTTTAAATTTCTGTCAATATGTGCATGCTCATATAAACAGTCTCTCATAGCCACCGACCTTAATATCAATGTGCATGTGTTTAGATTAGCATTAACTATAGCATTAATTCTTAGTTACTATTTTTGGTCAAACAACTGTTTCCGTAATAAAACCAAATCCAAAAATCTGATCTTAAACATGTGTCAGTATCTCGTGTCTACTCCTGCATGCTACCCAGGTTGCTAAGAAAAGACAAAAGCTCTTAAGCATGCATCAGTATCCAGTCATATCATGACGAGCTTCTCTTCACCTTTCCCTACATATTCTAACATTAAGTTTGAAACAAAGTCTCTCCCCATTTCTACTGTTAAAGTCATATGGTGTGTCTCAATTGGAGCCACTGTTGAAAATTTTTCAATCTGACTTAAGATTGGTAAAATTATTCAAAACCCTGTTTGATGATTCTATTCCGTTTGAACCAAACAACCCTAAAACATCTCCTTCACCATCCTAAAATATGGTTCAAGTTCTCCCTAACAAACCTTCGTCCAAGGATGCCTGTAAGAGATGTTATGACTCATGTTGACAGAGTACCAGTATTTCTTCTAAAAACACCATCATGGGTTTGACCTGCCTAAAACATTTTTAATCACCTTAAGGGTACCATCAATGTATTCTGAAATCAGGATCACTTCCATATTTCATATGAAAGAGCAACTATTTAAACTAATCATGAATAAAGTCATCTGAAGACTCGTTGTCGGGAAGTACCTAAGAAGGCACTCAACTTCAAAAGGTGTGACCAGGTGAACAAGATTGAAGAACTTGAGCACTAATTTCTCTTATGAAGTTCACTCAGAAGTCCTGATAATCTCACACAGTGTGCACAATCGGTGAATCTTTTTGAAGATCGCTAAAGTTGACTAATTCTGTAATGTCTGAGTCTAAAAATTGTTGTTGTCTATAAGTGTACTTTATATAATATAATTACTAATTAAATCTTACCTTTTGAATAGGATAAAAACATAACTCCTAACCCATTCATGATATCTAAACTAACTCAGGTCATTAATTACTCCCCCTAGGAACAATACAGATTAAATGAAAAACAATGATCTCGAAATTAAAAGAATCCAAATCGCTTGAACTTCTCTCCATGCGCCAATATGTAATAATTAATCCTACCCTCTAGGTTCATCTCCCCTATCACTCCTCTAACTATTTCAATTCCTGTCCTTATCTATAAAATCCTTCAGCCTTCAATACAAAACTCCACCGCTCTTACTCATCTTAAATATCTTTGCTCTTAACCCAACAAAACTCAAACTCCATGGCCGTCAGAACTTTTCTTGGAGACGAAAGTATGCTTGTGATCATCAATGAATCTAAGCTGGATGACTCAAGTGAGGAGTATGGCTTCCATAGATTATTTGATTATCAAGGCTGGAATGGATACAAGGAAATCCTTAACAAACCCATCTACCCAAACCTTGTTAAGAACTTCTGGCTACATGCATCCGTCAGCAGTGATGGACGAAGCATTGTGTCTCACATATTCAACTTCAAAGTTGTGATTACAAAGGAGTTTATTGCTGATGCAATTCAGTGTCCGTCCAATTGAAATCTTATGTCCTTAGAATTCTTTGATTATCTTGCTATAGAAGAATTCATTAAGACTTCCAGGCTTCCAGTCTCCTTCAGACGATTCTACAATAACTCAACAAACCTGAAGCCCATATACAGAGCCTGGGTCCTGTTTGTCATGTCAAACATTATGCCTCGAAGGTTCTGCCTAAATATTCTAACCACGCGAGAAAAAAACCTAGCCCTCTGCTTTCGTCAAGGTCATAAGCTAAATCTGCCAGCCATCATCTTCACTCATTTGAAGGAAGCTGTGAAATATTCCAGAAACTCTCTGGATAGTTGCTACATTCCCTATGGGCGAGTCATCTCAGAGCTAATTGAAAAAGCTAGAATCCTCTCTATCCTTGCACAAACAACACTAGCTAGGAGTAGCATCATGTTTAGCTATAAGTGTCATGAGTTTCTGATTGCAGAATTTGCTTGATCACTTAAATTAATGATTGATTGTTAAAAATGCATAACTTGCTAAAAGTCTTCTATCTATTGATATGCATGAATTGTTTTTCTGCTTACTGAATTTTGTTTACTGTTTACAACTATTACGAAAATCATCTGAACAAGTCTTAAAGAATCAAATCATTCCTAATCCGTATATCAGAAGATCTTAAAGAATGCTCTATTAGAAGCTCTTAGAAGATGCTCACATTCATAGTTAAAATATATATAAATACTCTGAAGAAACAAACCGGACAAATTAATTCATAAGGTTACATAGCTCAGGGGAGACTATACATCTCAGGGGGAGAAATTATTTCTAAGTCTGATCCAATCCTCTTAAAACGCTTTTTGATGATAACAAAAAGGGGGAGAAAAGAAAATGATTAGATGTTATTTTGATGAATAAATTTGTTACTTGATTGAACATGAAAAATAGATGAAGTTTACTTGCTTAATTATTATCCTCTCATAAAATTGTTCCATCAAAATACATGGTTTTTGTCATCATTAAAAGGGGGGAGATTGTTAGAACAAGATTGAGAATCCATGTTCAGAATCTAGTTTTGATGATAAAAAACATATATTTTGTGAGTAACAATTTTATTACTAATGGTTTCATTTAGTGTGCAAAATCTTATACAGGATTCATCAGAAAAAGAGAACAACAACTACATCCAGAAGATTGACGAAGCTAAACATCATTCATCAGATGTTCCGATTAAGAACACGTCAAACAAGCCAAAGACCGCAGATCAGAAGCAATAGAAGCAACAATCAGGGACAAGACCACTCAGAAGAACAAGCAATATCAATGCTTACATACAACAAGCCTCAATCAGAAAGTACATCAAAAGTTGCAAAAAAATGAACAAGAAAGATCAGCTGCAAGAAGCTTTGCAACATCAGAAGATCACGCACGCAGAAAGATCATAAGATCTGAAGTTACAAGTTCTGAAGCTACAACGAAGTGACATGCAAGATACAAACATCAAGTTAAGTCACGTACATGCCAGTGAAGAACCTACAACGCAACATATAAAATGAATAAAATACAAAGAGCTGAGAATCAAAGGGAAAGCCGTTAGAAACATCATCACGTGCAAAACGGTTACAACATTTAAAAGGAACAACTTCAAAGGTTAAAAGTATAAGCAAGCTACATGCAACACATTGAAGAAAGAAAAACCAGAGTAGCACGCCACAAACTGACATCAGGATAAGGTTCTGTCATGGACACATACAGCCAATCAATACGAAGCGTTCAAATCCATACTCAACCAGATTGCAACGGCTACATTCCAACGGTAACCACTCATCAGGCTATAAATAGATTCAAACTTGAGAGCGTGTGAGGTGTGTGCCATGAAGTGCCCATTCGAACACCAAAAATGCATTGAATATGCATCCAAAGTTTGAATCTATGGTGCAACTATAGAGTGCTGAAAAAGGGAAATCTTGAGAGAAAATTTGTAGAGAAAAGCTGAGCATGAAAGTATAAATAAAAAAATATGAAATGGTGCATCAGAAGCTACACAAGAGGCAACACATACTCAGTACGTGATAAATCAATCCACAGTGTTGTCACACACTAACCATAAGCCTACGTGAAGAAATCATGGAAGAATTGAAATCTCTGCTGTTAAGCAATATTCTCCACTGGAGTTATTAGAAGTTTACTAATACTGGATAAGTTCATACATTGTTCACATTAAATGACAGGACAAGCTGAATACACTGAATTGTTGCACGAAGAAATGTTTCATGTTTTCTTATGATCATTAAATGTGTTATCAGCTGTAACAAGCTTCATGAGCAGTATTCAAGAAGAAGACAGGCATTGGAAGAAGCAACTCAACATAAAGCCATAGCTCTAAATCTGCTTGAAGAAGAAATGAAGATGGTCTTACAAGAAGGAATTAATTTCAAGAGCTGAAGCCCTAATCTCTTTACTCAGATGAGAAAAGACCAATATGAAGAAGCACATAAAACAGAACTGTTATTCTGAATCTGCTCAAGGAAGAAGAAGCACAAGAAGCAACTTAAAAAGAGTTGTTGCTCTTTATCTTCTTACAGGAGAAGAAGATGATGATCATTCTAAAGAAGCATTCTCAATAAGGGTTGTGTCCCTTAATCAACTTTCAGAAGATCAAAGAGATCAAGCAAGTATCACCCAACATAAGAGCCAAGTCTCTTAATATGATTACGAGAAGAAGGAGAATATCTCAATTAGAAGATAAAAGAAGAAGACTACAAGTTCTGTTATAACTTGTAATATAATGTAAAACACATAGAGTTGTTGCTCCTAGTGTGTAAACATCTTAGGAACTTCTGATAGATTGTTTAGGCACCAGAAGTGACTTCCAGTCAGAGTATCGTAAACATATGAGCTTAAGATAGGAGAGAATCTGCTTGATTAAGAAGCACTCTTGTAATCTCCAGAAGATTGATGAACGTTATATCTTGCTGAGATCACTGAACAGTTCATCATCTGTAGTCAGTCACAGCAGGTAGCTGTGCAGGGAATTAGTCACAACGCGTTATTGTGCAGGTTACTAGATTGATGAATGTTATATCAAGAAGGGATCACTGAACGGTTCAGTTATCTAGGGGTTAGTCACTCGCGGGTAGCTTGTGCAGGGTTAGTCACAACATTTAGCTGTGCAGGATGGTTAGTCAAGACGAAGGTTTGTGCAGATGTAATCAAGATTTGGTTATAGTGGATTAAGACCTCTGGACAAAGGCAAATCACCTGAAGAAGGTCGACTGGAGGTAGCCTTAGTTAGAAGGTGAACTAGGATAAAAATAAACGTGTCTTTTACTTTCTGCATATGTCATTTTAACTTAGAACTCCCAAGCTTTAATCTTCAGAACTGTACTGAACAAGTTAGAAGTTCTGATGACACACAGAATTTAAAATGAACATCTCATTGGTTATGTAGTTCTACATCTTCTTGCTTCCGCAACATCAAAAGCATAATCCAATAGATGATTAAACGAAAAAAGACATTAAAGAAAAGAAAGGGAATTTTATTTGATGACGAACACAATTCAATCCCCCCCTTTCTTGTGTTTTTCTCCACCTTCAATAAGGATATGTTCAAAGTTTATAATGGAAATTTTTGAGCTCAAAAGTCTAACACATTTATAAGGATACATATATGACAATTAGGAGATTGTTAGAATTTTTTGGGTCATATATGTAATAAATTAATATGCTAGGACCATTATTTGATTAGCCAAATTAAAGTGATCTATTTAATGTAAGGTTTATGACTAACGATATAATTGTTATGAAAAATATTGTGTAGATACCAAAAGTCTTATTTCTATTTTTGTGATGGGTAAAATTGAAATAAGAAACGTTGAATAATCACAACCCTTCATGGAAGGGCATGAGATTCTAAAATTGAATAAACATGACTCTTCATAAAATGACATGTGATTCTTCTAAATAAGTGGTTATTGTAACACCCCTCTAAACCCCGCGGCGATTAATCAAATTAAATCAGAGTAACATGCACAAGGGCGTCACAATTAATAAATAAAAATAAACCACATCGGTCACAAGTCATGCATTCACTGAAGAAACATACTAACATAACTCATAAATCAACTATCTCATGTTTACACAGCGGAATATGTTATCAAACTAGCATTACATTCATCCATGCTTTAATCCTCAAATAAGATAAATAAAATAGAGTTAATGTCATAAACTAAAAACAGCGTTCCCCAGTGTTACACCCATCAGAGCATGACCCGACGTTAACCGACACATTAACTCATGAGCTAATCCTCACCGAGTCGGAGCCGCTATCCTCAATCTGAAAAATATAGTGTAAAGGTGAGTCTCATTCGCAATTAACAAATATTATTGCATTATAAATAACAGTACATTAACAGTTATATTATTCACCCAACTCATCTATATCCAGATCGTCCATCAACATACATACACGTATCATCACAACAATATAAGAGTATACATATAGTCATGTTATCAAATCCATGCAAATGAATGCAACTGACTCTATGCATGTGGTACCAATCATCATCAATGGGAATCACCCACCGACCGATCTATCATCATCCAGATACGGCCCTGCCAGCACAAATTCCACACAATGGGAATTCTGCCATTCACTGAATCCTCTCATCATCTAGGATTCAGTCCTCTTCAATGCTTATGGATGCATGCAAACATATATGTATAACATACTTTCATCATCTCCACTCTATGAGTAGCATCATCTATACTCATTTCATCATCATCATCATCATCATCATCATCATTACTAAGCATGTTCATATATACATTAACATCATTCAATACAATCAATCATCAGTAAACCACAGAATCATATCACAAGGTTTACACAGTCTCAAACAGCATACAAAACAGGCCTACAGATCGAAAGTTACACATCATTGAACTTTCCAGAAAAATCACAAAACAGAAATTTCACATACAGAAGCCATACGCGTATCATCAAGTCCATACGCGTCCATACGCGTATTACCATCCCTCATACGCGTACCATACACATTCCATCAGAGTCAAAAATGGCCTAAAAACAACCTCATACGCGTATCAACCTTACCATACGCGTATCACCAGAATCATTTTCCTCTTTTAAAAATTCCATACGCGTATGAGCATCCTCATACGCTCTCATACGCAAATCACCAGCACAAGGTACTTTGGGACAGGGCAGCTGCGTATCATACGCGTATAGCCCCTGGGGAATGTCCCTCATAGGCGTATGACCTCATCCCATAGGCGTATGGCACTGTTTCATACGTGAAACACCAGAAAAATGTCCAGAACCTGCAACTTCGTAACAGTCCAAAAACCCACTCGTTCTTACGCATACCAGTCCACGATTTTGAGTCTAAAACAGTCCAATTTTCACTCTATTATTTATAGAATTCATTCATACGGATTAATCTATCATCCTACATCAATTCATACATCAAAACTCCAAAATCTAAACCAATTCTTAGGACTCAAAAACCTAACTCTGACATACAAATCAAATTGAATCAACAACACAGCTATCATGCACCAATCATCTATAATCACAATAAGAGATGATAATTGGAAGAGTCCCCCCTTACCTTAGCCACATTCTTGCTCTTTGGTCTCTTCCTCTTTGTTCCTCTTCTACGTTCTTCGTGTTCCAACTTTTCTCTTTTCACGTTCTGTTCTTTCTTCCCCAATTCTAATTATTTTATGAAAAATAATATTAAATTAGTAAGGGCTTTACTACACCACACCCCCTCTTCTTACTAATCTCACACATGGCCCAAATGCCATCAACCATCATTTTTCCATTATTTTCATAAAATCCATAATAATAATAATTATTAATCTAATATTCAAATTAAATTAAAATTAAAATTATACGGGTGTTACAACTCTCCCCCACTAAAAGAGTTTTCGTCCTCGAAAACATACCTTAGGTAAAGAGCTCTGGATAAGAATCCTTCATCTGGCTCTCTAGCTCCCAGGTAACATTTCCTTCAGCCGGTCCTCCCCAAGCTACTCTGACTAAAGCTATTTCCTTACCACGCAATTGCTTCAGCCTTCGATCCTCAATCCTCACAGGCAATGCCTCAACCGTTAAGTTGTCTTTTACCTGTACATCATCTACTTGGATCACAAGGGACGGATCTGAAATGTATTTCCTCAACTGAGACACATGAAACACATCATGTAAGTTTGCAAGCATCGGCGGTAAAGCGACACGATATGCCACTTCTCCCACTCTTTCAGAAATTTGGAATGGTCCAGTAAAACGCGGAGTCAACTTCTTTGACTTCAATGCTCGACCAATTCCCGTCATAGGAGTAACTCTCATAAACACATGATCTCCCTCTTGAAACTCAAGTATTTTCCTCCTCTTGTCATGATAACTCTTCTGACGACTCTGAGAAGCTTTCATCTTCTCTTGAATCATCTTAATCTTCTCTGTGGTCTCTTGTACAATTTCCGGACCAATCACAGCACTCTCACCAGATTCGTACCAACACAACGGCGTCCTACACCTCCTACCATACAAAGCCTCAAACGGAGCCATACCGATACTCGAATGATAACTGTTGTTGTAGGTAAACTCAATCAAAGGCAGATAACTATCCCAAGTACCTCCTTTTTCTAACACACAAGCACGCAACAAATCCTCTAACGACTGAATCGTCCTCTCAGTTTGTCCATCAGTCTGCGGATGATAAGCAGAACTTAGTCTCAGCTTAGTACCCAAAGCTTTCTGCAAACCTTCCCAGAACTTAGACGTAAACCTCGGATCTCTGTCTGACACGATACTTGAAGGAATACCATGTAGACTAACTATCTTCTCAATATACAACTGAGCTAGCTTCTCCATTGGATAATCCATTCTCACTAGTATAAAATGTGCAGACTTCGTCAACCTGTCCGCCACGACTCAGATAGCTTCACAATTTCTGACAGTTCTCGGCAAACCCGAAACAAAATCCATCGATATGCTATCCCACTTCCACTCAGGAATAAACATCGGTTGCATAAACCCAGATGGTTTCTGATGTTCAATCTTTGACTTCTGGCAAGTCAAACAAGAGTACACAAACTCAGCAATTTCTTTCTTCATTCCAGGCCACCAAAACAACTTCCTCAAATCATGATACATCTTGGTAGCACCAGGATGAATACTCAACCCACTACGGTGTCCTTCTTCCAAAATACGTTTTCGTAGTTCAGCAACATCAGGAACACAAACTCGGTCACCAAACCTTAGTATACCATTCTCGTCAATTCTGAATTCACCGCTCTTGCCTTGATTAATCAAAGTCAACTTATCGATCAATTCAACATCAGCTTTCTGACCCTCTCTGATCTCTTCAAGGATACCGCTAGTCAGCTTCAGCATACCCAATTTGACACTAGTAGGAGTACCTTCACACACCAAACTCAAGTCTCTGAATTGTTCAATCAAATCCAATTCCTTCACCATTAGCATAGACATATGCAAGGTCTTCCTACTCAATGCATCAGCAACAACGTTTGCCTTACCCGGATGGTAATTCAAACCAAAATCATAATCTTTCAGAAATTCTAACCACCTTCTCTGCCTCATATTCAACTCTTTCTGATCAAAGAGATACTTTAGGCTCTTATGATCACTGAATACTTCAAATCTCGAACCATACAAATAGTGCCGCCACAACTTCAAAACAAAAACTACAGCTGCCAACTCCAAATCATGAGTCGGATAATTCCTTTCATGTACCGTGAGTTGTCTCGACGCATAAGCGACTACTTGTTGATTTTGCATCAATACGCCACCTAAACCCATCAGTGATGCATCACAATAAACTACAAATGATTCTGTCGGATTCGACAAAATCAAGATAGGAGCACTAGTCAACCTCCTCTTCAGCTCTTGGAATCCTTCTTCACACTTTGCATCCCAAATAAAAGCTTGTCCCTTCCTGGTTAGTTTAGTTAACGACAAAGCTAACTTTGAAAATCCTTCAATAAACCTTCTGTAGTAACCTGCAAGACCAAGAAAGCTACGAATCTCTGACACTGACTTCGGAGCTTCCCACTGAGATACAACTTCTATCTTTGTAGGATCAACAGCAATACCATTCTTAGAAATCACATGCCCAAGAAAACTGACTTCCCCTAACCAGAATTCACACTTCGACAGTTTGGCAAAAAGTTGCTTCTCTTTTAACAGTTCCAATACCGTTCTTAGATGTTCAGCATGTTCTTCCTCATCCTTAGAGTATATTAGGATGTCATCTATAAACACTACCACGAACTTATCGAGATAAGGATGAAATATCCTGTTCATATACTCCATAAAAACACCAGGTGCATTAGTAACTCCAAACGGCATTACAGAATACTCATAATGTCCATACCTTGTTCTAAAAGCAGTCTTCTGAATATCGTCATCTTTCACACGTATCTGATGATACCCAGACCTCAGATCAATTTTGCTAAACACACGCGCTCCAACCAACTGATCCATCAAATCATCAATCCTCGGCAAAGGATACCGATTCTTGATAGTAACCTTGTTCAATTGTCTGTAATCTACACACAGCCTCATCGAACCCTCTTTCTTCTTCACTAGTAACACAGGCGCACCCCACGGAGAAACACTAGGACGAATGAATTTCTTCTCCAGCAATTCTTCTAACTGCTTCTTCAGTTCGGCCAACTCAGACGGCGACATACGATACGGTGCCATCGACACTGGACTAGTTCCCGGAATTAAATCTATAGAAAACTCCACTTCTCTTTCCGGTGGTAATTCATTCACATCTTCTGGAAAAACTTATGGAAATTCACACACCACAGGTAATTCGCTACTCGCCACTTTTTCTTTCACATTCATCAATGCGAACAACATAAACACCGTTGCACCATCCCCGATAGCCTCATTCACCTGTCTAGCTGTCATTTCCAGATTATCAGTACTAACCTCTTCGGGAAAAATTACCGTCTTCTCAAAACAGTTGATATGAACACGGTTGAACTCCAACCAGTTCATTCCCAGGATTACATCGAGTTGTTTCAACGGAAGGCACACTAAGTCCATCCGGAATTCTCTGCCAAAAATGTCAACTGGACAATTCAAGCATGCTGACGAAGTAGTTACTGAACCCGACGCAGGAGTGTCAATAACCATACTTCCATTTATATCAGATATCTCAAGATTCAAACTCATAGCACAATCCAAAGAAATAAAAGAATGAGTTGCTCCAGTATCAATAATTGCAACTAAAGGTGTGCCATGAATGAAACACGTACCTTTAATCAGTCTGTCTTTTGGAGTAGTCTTTGACCCGGTCAAAGCAAAAACCTTTCCTCCCGATTGGTTCTTCTTTGGCTTGGTACAATTCGGACTAATGTGACCCTCTTCACCACAGTTGTAACAAGTCACACTCTTCCTCTTACAATCAGCAGCAATATGACCCACCTGGTCACACTTGTAACATTTCTTCTGATCATTCTTACACTCGTTCCGACGATGTCCCACCTCACCACAATTGTAACATCTGATACGAGCACTAGAATCTCCCCCACTGGGTTTCTTCCAATCAGCAGACTTACCCCTACCATATGGTTTACCTCTATCCATAGGCTTCTTCCCTTTTCTGTCAACTAACTCGCGAGAGTGAGATGACTTCAACTTGATATTATCCTCCTCAAAAATCCTGCTACAATCCACTAAGTCAACAAACCTCCGAATCCTCTGGTACCTAATACCCTGCTTGATCTCATCACGAAGACCATTCTCAAACTTGACACATTTTGAGAACTCACTGGCTTCATCATTGTTGTAGTGTACATAATACTTTGCCAGCTCCACAAACTTTGCAGCATACTCTGGTACCGTCATGTTACCTTGGACCAGCTCCAGAAATTCAATCTCTTTTCTGCCCCTGACATCCTCAGGAAAATACCTCCTCAGAAATTCCCTCTTAAATATAGCCCAATTAACTTCTACACCATCAGCATCCAGTTCAGCTCTGGTTGCTAACCACCAGTCATCAGCCTCTTCAGATAACCTGTGAGTGCCATACCTCACCTTGAGGTTCTCAGCACAATCAATGACTCTAAAAATCCTCTCGATCTCTTTGAGCCATTTCTGAGCACCCTCAGGATCATGCGTGCCCTTGAACAATGGAGGATTGTTCCTCTGAAAACTCCCCAATTGCCTATCAGCACCAATCCCCTGCTCCTACAGCTCCCCCTCCAAGCACACCAGCAATCATGCCCAGAGCTTCAGCAATAGCATCATCATTTCTTCCACCTCTTCTAGCCATTGCTCTGCTTAATCACAAACAATCCAGTCAGAAACAAAAGTATCGACAAATAACTCGTATTAGTCGCATACACAGAAAGACTGACGCTAAGACTCTGGTCACAACGACCGACTATGCTCTGATACCACTATTGTAACACCCCTCTAAACCCCGCGGCGATTAATCAAATTAAATCAGAGTAACATGCACAAGGGCGTCACAATTAATAAATAAAAATAAACCACATCGGTCACAAGTCATGCATTCACTGAAGAAACATATTAACATAACTCATAAATCAACTATCTCATGTTTACACAGCGGAATATGTTATCAAACTAGCATTACATTCATCCATGCTTTAATCCTCAAATAAGATAAATACAATAGAGTTAATGTCATAAACTAAAAACAGCGTTCCCCAGTGTTACACCCATCAGAGCATGACCCGACGCTAACTGACACATTGACTCATGGGCTAATCCTCACCGAGTCGGAGCCGCTATCCTCAATCTGAAAAATATAGTGTAAGGGTGAGTCTCATTCGCAATTAACAAATATTATTGCATTATAAATAACAGTACATTAACAGTTATATTATTCACCCAACTAATCTATATCCAGATCGTCCATCAACATACATACACGTATCATCACAACAATATAAGAGTATACATATAGTCATGTTATCAAATCCATGCAAATGAATGCAACTGACTCTATGCATGTGGTACCAATCATCATCAATGGGAATAACCCACCGACCGATCTATCATCATCCAGATACGGCCCTGCCAGCACAAATTCCACACAATGGGAATTCTGCCATTCACTAAATCCTCTCATCATCTAGGATTCAGTCCTCTTCAATGCTTATGGATGCATGCAAACATATATGTATAACATACTTTCATCATCTCCACTCTATGAGTAGCATCATCTATACTCATTCCATCATCATCATCATCATTACTAAACATGTTCATATATACATTAACATCATTCAATACAATCAATCATCAGTAAACCACAGAATCACATCACAAGGTTTACACAGTCTCAAACAACATACAAAACAGGCCTACAGATCGAAAGTTACACATCATTGAACTTTCCAGAAAAATCACAAAACAGAAATTTCATATACAGAAGCCATACGCGTATCATCAAGTCCATACGCGTATCACCATCCCTCATACGCGTACCATACGCATTCCATCAGAGTCAAAAATGGCCTAAAAATAACCTCATACGCGTATCCACCTTACCATACGCGTATCACCAGAATCATTTTCCTCTTTTAAAAATTCCATACGCGTATGAGCATCCTCATACGCTCTCATACGCAAATCACCAGCACAAGGTACTTTGGGACAGGGCAGCTGCGTATCATACGCGTATAGCCCCTGGGGAATGTCCCTCATACGCGTATGACCTCATCCCATACGCGTATGGCACTGTTTCATACGTGAAACACCAGAAAAATGTCCAGAACCTGCAACTTCGTAACAGTCCAAAAACCCACTCGTTCTTACTCATACCAGTCCACGATTTTGAGTCTAAAACAGTCCAATTTTCACTCTATTATTCATAAAATTCATTCATACGGATTAATCTATCATCCTACATCAATTCATACATCAAAACTCCAAAATCTAAACCAATTCTTAGGACTCAAAAACCTAACTCTGACATACAAATCAAATTGAATCAACAACACAGCTATCATACACCAATCATCTATAATCACAATAAGAGATGATAATTGGAAGAGTCCCCCCTTACCTTAGCCAAATTCTTGCTCTTTGGTCTCTTCCTCTTTGTTCCTCTTCTACGTTCTTCGTGTTCCAACTTTTCTCTTTTCACGTTCTGTTCTTTCTTCCCCAATTCTAATTATTTTATGAAAAATAATATTAAATTAGTAAGGGCTTTACTACACCACACCCCCTCTTCTTACTAATCTCACACATGGCCCAAATGCCATCAACCATCATTTTTCCATTATTTTCATAAAATCCATAATAATATAAATTATTAATCTAATATTCAAATTAAATTAAAATTAAAATTATACAGGTGTTACAGTTATGGTCAACAAGTTTAGACAACAAGAAATTATCATAGAATATTTATTCTCTTTATCCCATTGAAAGAGGAACTAAGGAATTAAGGAATCTACAATTGCAAGGTCATTACTCTATCAAAGTCATCATCTTCTCATTAATATTATAGGATCCTAAAGGTACGCTTCCACTTTCTATTTCATCTTGAATTCGAGTATGGATGCATAAAGTATTGATTAATTAAGAAAATTCCCAACAAGTGGTATCAGAGCCACCCATACTTGATTCATATGTGAATTTTGAATTACTACAATTCATGACACACTTTTGATTTATTATTATTATTATTATTTAATAATGAATATAAATGATTACGTAAGTTGAGTTTGAATTGAATAAATTGTTATATATAATATATATAAAGTCATGAATGAATATGGATGATACTTCGGTTCTTCTTTTTTTTTTTCCTTCCTAAATGAACATGGATGATACGCATTACTAATATTATATATAAATTATGATTGAATTGTTTTGAGACAATTGCAATGCTATTGAAAATAGCATCACTTATGCATTTGGTTTACTGAGATAACCCACGAGTTGGCTGTACTAGTTTGCGAAGCCATGCGTCCTTTCGATTTTTTTATGTTCAAATTTTATCCAAGATTTATATTTCTGATTGTTTAATATTTCTTATACGAAATCCAAAGAATATTAGTGAAAATTAATATAAGGTATAAATGTATTTTAGTTTTAGAAATTAATTCAATTCAATTTGTCATAATTTTAAATTATAGTTATTTAACATTTTCAATGATTCTAATGAGACTAGAAATCACCAAAGTGACCTTTCTTTTATGGATTTGATCATGAGAAATGTTGAATGTTAGTGTGCATATGTTTCTATGTGAGTATTAGTTTGCCCAAAGGAAAATTGATATTTGACATGATTATATACACACACTTGTAATGATAAACATGTGATAATTTTAAGGCTTCACATGTGAATGATAAATCAATCCAAAGTGGGGTTTATTATTGGACATGTTTTATTATCAATGTCGGATTGTTATAACAAGAGTATCACTAGCAATTAATATTATCAAGGTTGTTAAAATCTCGATTTAAAACCTAAACTCTATAGATTTCACGTTTTTAGATCATCATTTCGTGTTAAATCGCAGGTAAAAACCTTTTTAGGTAAAATCGTATTTCGTAACGATTTTAAGTGATTTAAATCTTTCTGATATCGTGTAAAATCATGTCAAATTGTTGGATTTTACTCTTTGACCTAATTTTACTTTTTTGGTCAAAATTTATAGATCATATTTTATATTTTGGCCCATAAAATTTTTTCTATGGATTTTTAATTTTATTCACATTCATATCTTGGTTATAATATTAAAGAATCTTTAACATTTAGAAATCAATTTAATAAAGTCGAATATGTATGTTCTAATGGTGTTGTAGAAGGATTGAACTTTTGATTAAATTGAAGATGAAAAGATTTGTTTTTTTGAATATGAAAAACTGATGAAACTATAATTTTTTCATAATCTTTTGGTGTTACTTTTTATGACTTGGTGGACAAACTGTGTAGTTTGATACAAGATTGTGAATATTATACTTTATTATGATGATATAATATATCTTTGCTTTATATTAAAGTTAAAATTTTAAATAATTAATGCATTTAGAATATTATATAAGTATATATGAGTCGTATTTGTAAATTTAATATAATTTTATTATGAGGTAAACTCTGATTTTACGTTTCAATTTTACCTAGGTAAAACGAGTCAAGGTAAAAACTCGATTCTGACAACCTTGAATATTATTGTCCAAAGACTAGATATTAATGGTGCACTAGATATCTTGAGATGGGTTATGACATTATTTGAATTTATTTATGATTTATTTCAAATTGTCAATTCTAGTTTTTTAATGTTGCCAAATTTTAAGGACAGGAAGGAAAACATTTTAATTGTTTTTGGCTGCATGAATCTTGACCTTACATTAACGATAAATCAACCCCTTCTTCTATAAACTTCAGTACCTTGAATGAAAGGAAAATTATGAGAAGTGGGATAGCTCCAATTGCATGAGTCATATGATCATAAAGCGCGACATTCCAGAGGCATTTAGGGGTACTATATGTGAAGAAATAACAAGTGCCAACGACTTACTTGTAGAAATTGAAAAGCACTTTGCTGAAAGCGATAAAGTTGAAACAAGCACACTTCTTCAAAGCTTGATTTCTATAAAGTATAAAGGAAAAGGAAACATAAGAAAGTATATTATGGAAATGTCTAATATTGCTTCCAACAAACTTAAGGCAAAAAAGCTTGAGTTGTCATATGACTTACTCGTGCATTTGGTGTTAATATATCTTCATGCACAAATTGGTCAATTTAAGATAAACTACAATAAGAAAAAGGAGAGAATACAAAGTGGACAAATTTTGATAGAACATTTAAGGACAAACTCAATGATAGCGGACTCTATGAGAAAGGGGCTTCCATCCAAGGCCTTTCATGAGCACGCTGCTCACATGGGTGTTATAAAATTAAAGGATTTTTTTGGTTTAGTGGGAGTTAGTCATTTTGTTATTTATGTTCTATGTTTTAATAGTATATATACATACTCATATATTTTATTACGTTCTGATCAGAGATAAAGTTTGGTTATTCAGTTCATTGCACTTTGTATGATAATATTGATTTCATTAAGGTAAGGAGGACCGGTTGAAAATTGACATGTATTGATCATCTTCATGTGATTTTCATCCTACATATTTAATGATAAACCTATGTCATTTAGTTGTGTTTATATTTGTAATCTTTAATGGGTTAAATTATGACTGATATAATAAAAACCGCTTTGGTCCTATATATTGATATAATTAATGGACGAGATAAGGATATGTCCAAAGTTTATAATGGAAATTTTTGAGCTCATAAGGTCCAACACATTTATAAGGATACATATATGACTAGTGGGAGATTGTTAGAATTTTATGGATCCTAATGGTACGCTTCCGCTTTCTATTTCATCTTTAATTCGAGTATCGATTCATAAAGTCTTGATTAATTAAGAAAATTCCCAACAAGTGGTATTAGAGCCACCCATATTTGATTCATGTGTGAATTTTGATAATTATTGGTATTAGAGTTTCAAATTTTAATTATTTTGAATTACTATAATTCATCACACACTTTTAATTTTATTATTATTATTATTATTTAATAATGAATATAAATGATTACGTAAATTAAGTTTGAATCGAATAAATTGTTATATATAATAAATATATATATAAAGTCATGAATGAATATGGATGGTGCTTTGGTTCTTCTTCTTTTTTTTCCTTCCTAAATGAACATGGATGATACGCATTAACAGTGGCGGAGCTAAAAAAATTATAAAGCTTGGGCAAAAATTTAAAGACCTCAATTTTACATTATATATAATATATAAATAATAATCAATTAAAATAAAAAGACTCTTCATTTTGTCAACAAAAATATAATTTAAAATAAAAGAGATAAACATAATCTTACAATAACGAGTTAAATAAAATTACGAGGCAAGTGTTCTTTCCAAGACTTCTTTACAGTAAATGTTCGAATAATATCAATATCATCAAGTGATTTGAATATCTCCTGTTCGGTGTAACATAGTCAAAGAGAAAACAAGAAAGTGAAAATTATTATTTAATTATGTCGGCTAACTAAAATCTAGAACATAGAATTTCCTAACTTTCCTATTTTATCAAATTTATGTTACTTGCATAAAATAATTTTTATATTATAAATAAAATATTAGTAATTTGTTCACATTTTTTTAATTAAACAATCTGCTAGAATTTTATGTGGTTTATGTTAACCTATAAAAAAGTGGCAATTGGTTTGCTTTGACTTAATTAGTTGATAATGCTATTTAGAGAAACTTAAATTTACATGTGTCGCTAAAAAGTTAGAATGAGAAATAATAGATACTCTAATAGTAGTGTGTAGGTAGGACCAAACAAATTAGATAGGTGGATAGATTGCAAAATATATGCTAGTAGTTTGGTCTAGAGCCCGGGCAATGGCCCAAGGTCGCCGTAGGCTAAAACCGCCACTGCGCATTACTAATATTATATATGAATTATGATTGAATTGTTTTGAGACAATTTCAATGCTATATAAAATAGCATCACTTATGAATTTGGTTTACTGAGATAACCCACGAGTTGGCTGTAATGGTTTGCGAAGCCATGCGTGATTTCAATTTTTTTATGTTCAAATTTTGTACAGGATTTATATATCTGATTGTTTAACATTTCTTATAAGAAATCCAAAGAATATTAGTGAAAATTAATATAAGGCATAAATGTATTTTAGTTTTAGAAATTAAGTCAATTCAATTTGTCATAATTTTAAATTATAGTTATTTGACATTTTAAATGATTCTAATGGGACTAGAAATCACCAAAGTGACCTTTCTTTTATGGATTTGATCATGAGAAATGTTGAATGTTAGTGTGCATATGTTTCTATGCGAGTATTAGTTGTCAAAAGGAAAATTGATATTTGACATGATTATATACACACACTTGTAATGATAAACATGTGATAATTTTAAGATTTCACATGTGAATGATAAATCAATCCAAAGAGGTGTTTATTATTTGACATGTTTTACTATCATTGTTGGATTGTTATAACAAGAGTATCACTAGCAATTATATTATTGTCTGAAGACTTGATATTGATGGTGCACTAGATATCTTGAGATGGGTTATGACTTTATTTGAACATTTATTATTTGAATTTATTTATGATTTATTTCGAACTGTCAACTCTAGTTTTTTAATGGTGCCAAATTTTAAGGACAGGAAGGAAAATATTTTAATTGTTTTTGGGTGTATGGATCTTGACCTTGCATTAATGATAAATCAACCCCTTCTCCTATAGACTTCAGTATCTTTAATGAAAGGAAAATTATGAAAAGTGGGATCGCTCCAATTGCATAAGTCATATGATCATAAAGCACGACATTCCAGAGGCATTTAGGGATAATATATGTGAAGAAATAACAAGTGCTAACGATTTCCTTCTAGAAATTGAAAAGCGCTTTGCTGAAAGCGATAAAGTGGAAATAAGCACACTTCTTCAAAGCTTGATTTCTATAAAGTATAAAGGCAAAGGAAACATAAGAAAGTATATTATGGAAATGTCTAATATTGCTTCCAACAAACTTAAGGCACAAAAACTTGAGTTGTCAGATGACTTACTCGTGCATTTGGTGTTAATACATCTTCTCGCACAATTTGGTCAATTTAAGATAAAATACAATTGGCAAAAGGAGAGAGAGAATACAAAGTGGACATATCTTTATAGAAAATTTAAGGACAAACTCCATGATGGCGGACCCTATGACAATGGGGCTTCCATGCAAGGCCTTTCATGAGCACGCTGCTCACATGGGTGTTATACAATTAAATGATTTTTTTTTGTTTAGTGGGAGTTAGTCATTGTTGTTATTTATGTTCTATGTTTTGATAGTATATATACATACTCATATATTTTATTACGTTCTGATCAGAAATAAAGTTTGGTTATTCAGTTCATTGCACTTTGTATGATAATATTGATTTCATTAAGGTAAGGAGGACAAATTTAAAATTGATATGTATTGATCACTTTCATGTGATTTTCATGCTACATATTTCATGATTAATCTATGTCATTTAGTTGTTTTTATATTTGTGATCTTCAATGGGTTAAATTATGACTGATATAATGAAAACCGCTTTGGTCCTATATATTGATATAATTAATGGACGAGATAAGGATATGTCCAAAGTTTATAATTGAAATTTTTGAGCTCACAAAGTCTAACACATTTATAAGGATACATATATGACCAGTGGGAGATTGTTAGAATTTTTTGGGTCATATATGTAATAATTTAATGTGCTAGGACCTTTATTTAATTAGCCAAAATAAAGTGATCTATTTAATGTAAGGTTTATGGCTAAGGATATAATTGTTATGAAAAATATTGTGTAGATAACAAAAGTCTTATTTCTATTTTTGTGATGGGTAAAATTGAAATAAGAAACCTTAAATAATCACGATCCTTCATGGAAGGACATGAGATTCTAAAATTGAATAAACCCGACTTTTAATGAAAGGGCATGTGATTCTTATAAATAAGGAGTTATGATCCCCAATTGTAGACAACAAGAAAATATCATGGAATATTTATTCTCTTTATCCCATTGTAAGAGGAACTAAGGAATTAAGGAATCTACAATTAGAAAGTCAATACTCTATCAAAATCATCATCTTCTCATTAATATTTTATGAATCCTAAAGGTGCGCATCTGTTTTCTATTTCATCTTGAATTCGAGTATGGATGCATAAAGTCTTGATTAATTAAGAAAATTCCCAACAAGTGGTAGCAGAGTCACCCATACTTGATTCATATGTGAATTTTGATAATTATTGGTATTAGAGTTTCAAATTTTAATTATTTTGAATTACTATAATTCATCACACACTTTTGATTTTATTATTATTATTATTATTATTATTATTATTATTATTATTATTATTATTATTATTATTATTATTATTTAATAAAGAATATAAGTTTGAATAGATTAAATTGTTAAATATAATATATATAAAGTCGTGAATGAATATGGATGGTGAGTTGGATCTTCTTATTTTTTTCCATCCTAAATGAACATGGATGATACGCATTACTAATATTATATATGAATTATGATTGAATTGTTTTGAGACAATTGCAATGCTATATAAAATATCATCACTTATGCATTTGGTTTACTGATATAACCCACGAGTTGGCTGTCTGGTTTGGGAAGCCATGCATCCTTTTAATTTTTTTATGTTGAAATTATGTCAAGGGCTAATATATATGATTGTTTAATATTTCTTATAATAAATCCAAAGAATATTAGTGAAAATTAAGATAAGGTATAAATGTATTTTAGTTTTAGAAATTAATTCAATTCAATTTGTCATAATTTTAAATTATAGTTATTTGACATTTTAAATGATTCTACCGAGACTAGAAATCACCAAAGTGACCTTTCTTTTATGGATTTGATCATGAGAAATGTTGAATGTTAGTGTGCATATGTTTCTATGGGAGTATTAGCTTGCCCAAAGGAAAATTGATATTTGACATGATGATATACACACACTTGTAATGATAAACATGTGATAATTTTAAGACTTCACATGTGAATGATAAATCAATCCAAAGAGAGTTTTATTATTTGAAATGTTTTATTATCAATGTTGGATTGTTATAACAAGAGTAACAGTTGCAGTTAATATTATTGTCCAAAGACTTGATATTGATGGTGCACTAGATATCTTGAGATGGGTTATGACATTATTTGAACATATAGTATTTGAATTTATTTATGATTTATTTCAAACTGTCAATTCTAGTTTTTTAATGGTGACACATTTTAAGGACTGGAAAGAAAACATTTTTATTGTTTTTGGCTGCATGGATCTTGACCTTGCATTACTGATGAATCAACCCCTTTTCCTATAGACTTCAGTACCTTTAATGAAAGGAAAATTATGACAAGTGGGATCACTCCAATTGCATGAGTCATATGATCATAAACCACGACATTCCAGAGGCATTTAGGGGTACTATATGTGAAGAAATAACAAGTGCCAACAATTTCCTTCCAGAAATTGAAAAGCGCTTTGCTGAAAGCGATAAAGTGGAAACAAGCACACTTCTTCAAAGCTTGATTTCTATAAAGTATAAAGGAAAAAGGAAACATAAGAAAGTATATTATGGAAATGTCTAATATTGCTTCCAACAAACTTAAGGCACAAAAGCTTGAGTTGTCAGATGACTTACTCGTGCATTTGGTGTTAATACATCTTCTCGCACAATTTGGTCAATTTAAGATAAACTACAATTGGCAAAAGGAGAGAGAGAGAGAGAGAGTACAAAGTGGACAAATCTTTATAGAAAATTTAAGGACAAACTCCATGATGGCAGACCCTATGACAATGGGGCTTCCATGCAAGGCCTTTCATGAGCACGCTGCTCACATGGGTGTTATACAATTAAATGATTTTTTTTCTTTAGTGGGAGTTAGTCATTGTTGTTATTTATGTTCCATGTTTTGATAGTATATATACATACTCATATATTTTATTACGTTCTGATCAGAAATAAAGTTTGGTTATTCAGTTCATTGCACTTTGTATGATAATATTGATTTCATTAAGGTAAGGAGGACAAGTTTAAAATTGGTATGTATTGATCTCTTTCATGTGATTTTCATGCTACATATTTCATGATTAATCTATGTCATTTAGTTGTTTTTATATTTGTGATCTTTAATGGGTTAAATTATGACTGATATAATGAAAACCGCTTTGGTCCTATATATTGATATAATTAATGGACGAGATAAGGATATGTCCAAAGTTTATAATTGAAATTTTTGAGCTCACAAAGTCTAACACATTTATAAGGATACATATATGACCAGTGGGAGATTGTTAGAATTTTTTGGGTCATATATGTAATAAATTAATGTGCTAGGACCTTTATTTAATTAGCCATAATAAAGTGATCTATTTAATGTAAGGTTTATGGCTAAGGATATAATTGTTATGAAAAATATTGTGTAGATACTAAAAGTCTTATTTCTATTTTTGTGATGGGTAAAATTGAAATAAGAAACCTTAAATAATCACGATCCTTCATGGAAGGGCATGAGATTCTAAAATTGAATAAACCCGACTCTTAATTAAAGGGCATGTGATTCTTATAAATAAGGAGTTATGGTCCCCAATTGTAGACAACAAGAAAATATCATGGAATATTTATTCTCTTTATCCCATTGTAAGAGGAACTAAGGAATTAAGGAATCTACAATTAGAAAGACAATACTCTATCAAAATCATCATCTTCTCATTAATATTTTATGAATCCTAAAGGTGCGCATCTGCTTTCTATTTCATCTTGAATTCGAGTATGGATGCATAAAGTCTTGATTAATTAAGAAAATTCCCAACAAGTGGTAGCAGAGCCACCCATACTTGATTCATGTGTGAATTTTGATAATTATTGGTATTAGAGTTTCAAATTTTAATTATTTTGAGTTACTATAATTCATCACACACTTTTGATTTTATTATTTTTATTATTATTATTATTATTATTATTATTATTATTATTATTATTTAATAAAGAATATAAGTTTGAATAGATTAAATTGTTAAATATAATATATATAAAGTCGTGAATGAATATGGATGGTGAGTTGGATCTTCTTATTTTTTTCCATCCTAAATGAACATGGATGATACGCATTACTAATATTATATATGAATTATGATTGAATTGTTTTGAGACAATTGCAATGCTATATAAAATATCATCACTTATGCATTTGGTTTACTGATATAACCCACGAGTTGGCTGTCTGGTTTGGGAAGCCATGCATCCTTTTAATTTTTTTATGTTGAAATTATGTCAAGGGCTAATATATCTGATTGTTTAATATTTCTTATAATAAATCCAAAGAATATTAGTGAAAATTAAGATAAGGTATAAATGTATTTTAGTTTTAGAAATTAATTCAATTCAATTTGTCATAATTTTAAATTATAGTTATTTGACATTTTAAATGATTCTACCGAGACTAGAAATCACCAAAGTGACCTTTCTTTTATGGATTTGATCATGAGAAATGTTGAATGTTAGTGTGCATATGTTTCTATGTGAGTATTAGCTTGCCCAAAGGAAAATTGATATTTGACATGATGATATACACACACTTGTAATGATAAACATGTGATAATTTTAAGACTTCACATGTGAATGATAAATCAATCCAAAGAGAGTTTTATTATTTGAAATGTTTTATTATCAATGTTGGATTGTTATAACAAGAGTAACAGTTGCAGTTAATATTATTGTCCAAAGACTTGATATTGATGGTGCACTAGATATCTTGAGATGGGTTATGACATTATTTGAACATATAGTATTTGAATTTATTTATGATTTATTTCAAACTGTCAATTCTAGTTTTTTAATGGTGACACATTTTAAGGACTGGAAAGAAAACATTTTTATTGTTTTTGGCTGCATGGATCTTGACCTTGCATTACTGATGAATCCACCCCTTTTCCTGTAGACTTCAGTACCTTTAATGAAAGGAAAATTATGACAAGTGGGATCACTCCAATTGCATGAGTCATATGATCATAAACCACGGCATTCCAGAGGCATTTAGGGGTACTATATGTGAAGAAATAACAAGTGCCAACAATTTCGTTCCAGAAATTGAAAAGCGCTTTGCTGAAAGCGATAAAGTGGAAACAAGCACACTTCTTCAAAGCTTGATTTCTATAAAGTATAAAGGAAAAAGGAAACATAAGAAAGTATATTATGGAAATGTCTAATATTGCTTCCAACAAACTTAAGGCACAAAAGCTTGAGTTGTCAGATGACTTACTCGTGCATTTGGTGTTAATACATCTTCTCGCACAATTTGGTCAATTTAAGATAAACTACAATTGGCAAAAGGAGAGAGAGAGAGAGAGTACAAAGTGGACAAATCTTTATAGAAAATTTAAGGACAAACTCCATGATGGCAGACCCTATGACAATGGGGCTTCCATGCAAGGCCTTTCATGAGCACGCTGCTCACATGGGTGTTATACAATTAAATGATTTTTTTTTCTTTAGTGGGAGTTAGTCATTGTTGTTATTTATGTTCCATGTTTTGATAGTATATATACATACTCATATATTTTATTACGTTCTGATCAGAAATAAAGTTTGGTTATTCAGTTCATTGCACTTTGTATGATAATATTGATTTCATTAAGGTAAGGAGGACAAGTTTAAAATTGGTATGTATTGATCTCTTTCATGTGATTTTCATGCTACATATTTCATGATTAATCTATGTCATTTAGTTGTTTTTATATTTGTGATCTTTAATGGGTTAAATTATGACTGATATAATGAAAACCGCTTTGGTCCTATATATTGATATAATTAATGGACGAGATAAGGATATGTCCAAAGTTTATAATTGAAATTTTTGAGCTCACAAAGTCTAACACATTTATAAGGATACATATATGACCAGTGGGAGATTGTTAGAATTTTTTGGGTCATATATGTAATAAATTAATGTGCTAGGACCTTTATTTAATTAGCCAAAATAAAGTGATCTATTTAATGTAAGGTTTATGGCTAAGGATATAATTGTTATGAAAAATATTGTGTAGATACTAAAAGTCTTATTTCTATTTTTGTGATGGGTAAAATTGAAATAAGAAACCTTAAATAATCACGATCCTTCATGGAAGGGCATGAGATTCTAAAATTGAATAAACACGACTCTTAATGAAAGGGCATGTGATTCTTATAAATAAGGAGTTATGGTCCCCAATTGTAGACAACAAGAAAATATCATGGAATATTTATTCTCTTTATCCCATTGTAAGAGGAACTAAGGAATTAAGGAATCTACAATTAGAAAGTCAATACTCTATCAAAATCATCATCTTCTCATTAATATTTTATGAATCCTAAAGGTGCGCATCCGCTTTCTATTTCATCTTGAATTCGAGTATGGATGCATAAAGTCTTGATTAATTAAGAAAATTCCCAACAAGTGGTAGCAGAGCCACCCATACTTGATTCATGTGTGAATTTTGATAATTATTGGTATTAGAGTTTAAAATTTTAATTATTTTGAGTTACTATAATTCATCACACACTTTTGATTTTATTATTATTATTATTATTATTATTATTATTATTTAATAATGAATATAAGTTTGAATTGAATAAATTGTTAAATATAATATATATAAAGTCGTGAATGAATATGGATGGTGCGTTGGTTCTTCTTATTTTTTTCCTTCCTAAATGAACATGGATGATACGCATTACTAATATTATATATGAATTATGATTGAATTGTTTTGAGACAATTGCAATGCTATATAAAGTATCATCACTTATGCATTTGGTTTACTGATATAACCCACGAGTTGGCTGTCTGGTTTGGGAAGCCATGCGTCCTTTTAATTTTTTTATGTTCAAATTGTGTCCAGGGTTTGTATATCTGATTGTTTAATACATCTTATAATAAATCCAAAGAATATTAGTGAAAATTAAGATAAGGTATAAATGTATTTTAGTTTTAGAAATTAATTCAATTCAATTTGTCATAATTTTAAATTATAGTTATTTGACATTTTAAATGATTCTACCGAGACTAGAAATCACCAAAGTGACCTTTCTTTTATGGATTTGATCATGAGAAATGTTGAATGTTAGTGTGCATATGTTTCTATGTGAGTATTAGCTTGCCCAAAGGAAAATTGATATTTGACATGATTATATACACACACTTGTAATGATAAACATGTGATAACTTTAAGACTTCACATGTGAATGATAAATCAATCCAAAGAGAGTTTTATTATTTGAAATGTTTTATTATCAATGTTGGATTGTTATAACAAGAGTAACAGTTGCAGTTAATATTATTGTCCAAAGACTTGATATTGATGGTGCACTAGATATCTTGAGATGAGTTATGACATTATTTGAACATATAGTATTTGAATTTATTTATGATTTATTTCAAACTGTCAATTCTAGTTTTTTAATGGTGACACATTTTAAGGAATGGAAAGAAAACATTTTTATTGTTTTTGGCTGCATGGATCTTGACCTTGCATTACTGATGAATCAACCCCTTTTCCTATAGACTTCAGTACCTTTAATGAAAGGAAAATTATGACAAGTGTGATCACTCCAATTGCATGAGTCATATGATCATAAACCACGGCATTCTAGAGGCATTTAGGGGTACTATATGTGAAGAAATAACAAGTGCCAACGATTTCCTTCCAGAAATTGAAAAGCGCTTTGCTGAAAGCGATAAAGTGGAAATAAGCACACTTCTTCAAAGCTTGATTTCTATAAAGTATAAAGGCAAAGGAAACATAAGAAAGTATATTAAGGAAATGTCTAATATTGCTTCCAACAAACTTAAGGCACAAAAGCTTGAGTTGTCAGATGACTTACTCGTGCATTTGGTGTTAATACATCTTCTCGCACAATTTGGTCAATTTAAGATAAACTACAATTGGCAAAAGGAGAGAGAGAGTACAAAGTGGACAAATCTTTATAGAAAATTTAAGGACAAACTCCATGATGGCGGACCCTATGACAATGGGGCTTCCGTGCAAGGCCTTTCATGAGCACGCTGCTCACATGGGTGTTATACAATTAAATGATTTTTTTTTCTTTAGTGGGAGTTAGTCATTGTTGTTATTTATGTTCCATGTTTTGATAGTATATATACATACTCATATATTTTATTACGTTCTGATCAGAAATAAAGTTTGGTTATTCAGTTCATTGCACTTTGTATGATAATATTGATTTCATTAAGGTAAGGAGGACAAGTTTAAAATTGGTATGTATTGATCACTTTCATGTGATTTTCATGCTACATATTTCATGATTAATTTATGTCATTTAGTTGTTTTTATATTTGTGATCTTTAATGGGTTAAATTATGACTGATATAATGAAAACCGCTTTGGTCCTATATATTGATATAATTAATGGACGAGATAAGGATATGTCCAAAGTTTATAATTGAAATTTTTGAGCTCACAAAGTCTAACATATTTATAAGGATAGATATATGACCAGTGGGAGATTGTTAGAGTTTTTTGGGTCATATATGTAATAAATTAATGTGCTAGGACCTTTATTTAATTAGCCAAAATAAAGTGATCTATTTAATGTAAGTTTTATGGCTAAGGATATAATTGTTATGAAAAATATTGTGTAGATACCAAAAGTCTTATTTCTATTTTTGTGATGGGTAAAATTGAAATAAGAAACCTTAAATAATCACGATCCTTCATGGAAGGGCATGAGATTCTAAAATTGAATAAACACGACTCTTAAAGAAAGGGCTTGTGATTCTTATAAATAAGAAGTTATGGTCCCCAATTGTAGACAACAAGAAAATATCATGGAATATTTATTCTCTTTATCCCATTGTAAGAGGAACTAAGGAATTAAGGAATCTACAATTAGAAAGTCAATACTCTATCAAAATCATCATCTTCTCATTAATATTTTATGAATCCTAAAGGTGCGCATCCGCTTTCTATTTCATCTTGAATTCGAGTATGGATGCATAAAGTCTTGATTAATTAAGATAATTCCCAACAAGTGGTAGCAGAGCCACCCATACTTGATTCATGTGTGAATTTTGATAATTATTGGTATTAGAGTTTCAAATTTTAATTATTTTGAGTTACTATAATTCATCACACACTTTTGATTTTATTATTATTATTATTATTATTATTATTATTATTTAATAATGAATATAAGTTTGAATTGAATAAATTGTTAAATATAATATATATAAAGTCGTGAATGAATATGGATGGTGCGTTGGTTCTTCTTATTTTTTTCCTTCCTAAATGAACATGGATGATACGCATTACTAATATTATATATGAATTATGATTGAATTGTTTTGAGACAATTGCAATGCTATATAAAGTATCATCACTTATGCATTTGGTTTACTGATATAACCCACGAGTTGGCTGTCTGGTTTGGGAAGCCATGCGTCCTTTTAATTTTTTTATGTTCAAATTGTGTCCAGGGTTTGTATATCTGATTGTTTAATACATCTTATAATAAATCCAAAGAATATTAGTGAAAATTAAGATAAGGTATAAATGTATTTTAGTTTTAGAAATTAATTCAATTCAATTTGTCATAATTTTAAATTATAGTTATTTGACATTTTAAATGATTCTACCGAGACTAGAAATCACCAAAGTGACCTTTCTTTTATGGATTTGATCATGAGAAATGTTGAATGTTAGTGTGCATATGTTTCTATGTGAGTATTAGCTTGCCCAAAGGAAAATTGATATTTGACATGATTATATACACACACTTGTAATGATAAACATGTGATAACTTTAAGACTTCACATGTGAATGATAAATCAATCCAAAGAGAGTTTTATTATTTGAAATGTTTTATTATCAATGTTGGATTGTTATAACAAGAGTAACAGTTGCAGTTAATATTATTGTCCAAAGACTTGATATTGATGGTGCACTAGATATCTTGAGATGAGTTATGACATTATTTGAACATATAGTATTTGAATTTATTTATGATTTATTTCAAACTGTCAATTCTAGTTTTTTAATGGTGACACATTTTAAGGACTGGAAAGAAAACATTTTTATTGTTTTTGGCTGCATGGATCTTGACCTTGCATTACTGATGAATCAACCCCTTTTCCTATAGACTTCAGTACCTTTAATGAAAGGAAAATTATGACAAGTGTGATCACTCCAATTGCATGTGTAATCCCCCGTATTGGTCTAAGCATGATTATTCATATAATTATGAAGTGCTAAGAGGGAAATAATGGATTATGATAAATAAGAGAAGTTAGTTGGAATAGAAAGATGTTGGTTAGAAACCAACTAATGGCAAGATTGCAGTTATGGCTTAGTTGGGGGACAAATTGGACTTTGAACACATCTTGCATGAACTTAAGGCATTGTTTGATAGTAGCTTTTCCAAAATCAGAATTTATGAGGGAGAGAGCTTAGAAGCATAGAAAGAAAGGAGAACTCAAGTTCATCAATTTCCATTTTCGCAACCCATGATACAGCTCCACTAAATCAGGTATATCTCTCAACTCGTAACTCCGATCGTAACGATTCTGGTCCCATTGGATAGCTAACGAATTTCTCTTCGATTTGCACCTATGGTTCGCGTTCATAGCTTCTGTTTCGAAGGAGAAAACTGACCTTGAAGTTGTGTCAGTGATGCTGAAAGTGGGTACAAGTGTGATTACGGATTTGATGAAGATGGAGTGAAACTTTGACTATGGTGGGAGTCCAATGGCAGCAAACATCATCTTTCTAAACCTCCATTTTAGCAAGGTGAGTCCTTTAGATAGAACTTGGGTAGGATTTGGGGAAGAATGCATGTCAAGGGTTTAGATTGAGATAAACATATTGCATGCTTAAATGAATGATAAATGTGATAAATTGCTAATTGGTAATTTTATGTAATGCATGCTTGATTAATGCTTAGATTGTGTTTTATGTATGTAATGTGTACATTAGATCACTATTGCATGTTGGAAATTCGTTCAGAATTGAATCATGATGATTGGAATTGATATAGGACAATTGGGACTGGTTTAGAGCTCCTAAAAATGCAGAAAAATAGTTCTGGTTCAGTGTAACCGGTTACGGTTGTTGGTGTAACCGGTTACGCTGCTGAAAATGCAATTCTGGGCTGTTTTTCGTGCCCGTAACCGGTTACGGTTTAGGCGTAACCCGTTACGCTGGGCAAAAGTGCAAAAATCAGCAAACTTTAGAAAGTCATAACTTCCTGCTCGGGTATCAGAATTGCGCAAACTTTATATCGTTGGAAAGCTAGCGACGTGTACTTTCTAATTAAATAGGTCCCCAAACCAGAATTGTTGATTGAATAATAGTGGAGCCCCACTTAGTGAATCAACGAATTAGTATGGGAACTTATGTCTTTACCAATTGAATAATAATTCTTGTGTTAAGCATGGCATGGTTGTTTATTGCTTATTGTGATGTGATATCCATAATTGAGAATGTTATGCCATTATGTTTTATACATGAAAATCCTGCTAACACCGTCGTTTTGGTTAAACGATCGGTATTGATTGTATTGTGTGATTGACGCTTGTTATGCGTGTGGTATGCTAGAATCGAAGTAGACCCGGTACTAAGTTACGATTCGGACCGTGGGTCCTTGAGTTGTCTGTGGGACTGCCCTGATCTTGGATCCCAGAGGCACATACCTGAACTACCGTTGCAGTGTGCTTGTGAGGGCCTGAAGGCGTTTTACTCACTTGCTGTATACACACTCGCGTGCTCGGTATGATGGCGTTATGCGGCTAAGTAAGCCTACGCGTAACAGGTAAACCATCTCTAATGATGCCATGTAGGCTACATCATTAGGTTCCTATCCGGATGGGCTCATGCGTCAAGACGGCGTGTTGCACTTGCTGTTAACACCACGTGGGTACAAATGGTTAATGGGACGATGTCGCCTCTTAGGCAAGGTCATCTCGCAGCCATGTAGGCTTGTGCGAACCCATTTAATCATTCTTGCAGGGTGCTTGTGTAAGTCTCTTGACAAATAGGCATGGGTGAACCCACCGAGGGTGTGTTAGTAACTTAGTCTAGTGGTATTAACGTACTTCTGGATTCCCCGTACATGGGTATGGGTCTGCATACGTGTTTGTTGTACTGTTTGTGTACTGTGATGTGATGACTCCTATGGTGGACGATTCATGTGTTTACTCCGTACTTGCACCGGATGTGAGGATAAACCCCGGATCAATGGTGGATTCGGTTTGTGATGCATGCACCCTGTAGAGCCGAGTGGACCCATAGGATAGGAGGACTCACTGAGATTTAGTAATCTCACCCCAATCAACTTATATTTTTTTCAGGTGCAGTTAGTAGCGTTTGGTCAGTAACAGGTTTGGACTGAAGACTTGGAAGTGGTGTTGGCTCGAAGACCTCGTTGGTTTTGTCATTCCGCTGTGCAAGATCCATTGAAGACTCATGTATTATGCTTCTTAGTAGAATTTCATGTTGTATTTTATATGGATCTTTCTATAACTATAGCTTTTGTATGTACTCAATATCAATTTTAACGTTTCATGCATAATATACTAGTCAGTTATGTATGGGGTGTTACAGTTGGTATCAGAGCAGGTCGATTCTCGGCCGAGCCATGAGACATCACTGGCAATTCCTTTTCCTCCTCTCAAGTGTGCGTTGCTAGCCTGATTTTACTGATATCTCATTCAGTTGTTGAACTTGATCAACTCATCGACTGAGTGTGAGACAGTAGGATTACGGCAGAGCCGCCACGAGGACTCGTAAGCCTGTAAGGTTGTGAACCTAAGTTGTTGGAGTGGGATGAGTAACGAATTGTTGGACGTTTTAGGTGGATGATATTGGAGTCGTCAAGCTTAAGGAGAGCGTTCGACACAAAGTAGTAATACCCAAACTGTCAAGGTGTGGATGGAGACAGCTTGAACCCCCAGGATTTTGATTGGACGAAGTGAAGATTTCTCTAAGTCTTGGTAATAGCAAGGGAAATCCAAATAGGAATGAGTAGGAGCCTTGTAAGTGGGATTCTCCGAAGGTGTTGAGCTGAGAATTAGTAAGATTCAGTACTGATGATGCTGCTGGTGTTGAGTGCGACTGATGAGCTGATAGGACAGAATAACCCTTGGAAATGCGAATAGAGGAGTCAGACCTTTCTGTTTGCGCTAGTACGGACAGTAATTGGATGGATGAAGTAATAGATCCTGATCCAACTTGAAGCACCCTAATCGAGAGTAGTTACCTAGTAGATGTTGGTGGAATGTATGAGTGTGGTAACTTAAAATTGGCGAAGCTTGAATACCTTGTCGGTGGAAGAGGGCATGCACTTCCGTTCTTGTCATTTTTATTTAAGTCCTAGAACTACGCTAGATGGAATATGAAATGATGTAGAAGCGTGAAATGCAGTGACCTAAGCTCTTGTTAGTTGTTGTTCGTCTGACCCCGAGTGAAGCCATAGAACTATGCTTGGCGTTGGGCATTCAGGAAAACAAGAACTAACACCCATCTGGAACGTCAGCAGGATGATCGCAGTTGCGTCGGTTGTTAGGAACCAAGGTACTCCTATCTGAATTGAATTATACATGGAATCTCATGCATGCGTGGGACGAGTGGGTATGCGCACTGCATGGTGATCCGAAGTTGAACTTCATATCTTCGTGCTTAGCGTTTTGGCTTTCTGAGTAAGTAAACCTTGATGTGTAGTACTCTCAGGTTTTAGCATCCTGAGGAGTGTGATTCTAAGGACTTGAGGAACGACGAACCTATTGGAGGCCTGTTCAGACACTTGTCGGTTGCAACTATAGGATACGCGTGGGGATCATTATACGCCACTGAGGTAGGTTACCTGAGTACATGG